>NC_143576.1:153522286-153623828 GCF_048544385.1 Mastigoproctus giganteus | reverse complement strand
TCCTGTTCAGTGGAGGCGGTAGTTAGTCGATCTCAGGCGGACGGGAAGAGTTTTCCGTCAGTTATTCCGAATTTCTCAGCTCTCACAACATGCAAATCTGCTGCGAACGCACTTCTACATACAAATGTATGGTGGTTATAAAGTTCTTTTCCACTTTTAAAAATTAATAACTCATAAACTTTGTCGTTTCGAATGCTAGTTTTTCGCATTGCGGTCTACTTTATACACGGTATTTTTTAAGACAAAAATTACTTCGAAATTTGGCTACCAGCGGGTAGCCAAATTTCGAAGTAATTCCAGTAAACAAATTAGCTTTTACGTTCGTTATAAAAGGGGGTGACTGTGAAACTGAGAATTTTACTGTTTGCTCCTGGTTTTATACTTCATCGTCAAGATGCTTGAAGGTGTTCCCTACCTTGATACATTTTTCTGTGTTTGCAGTCATTAGAGGGTGTAAGGTATGTTAGCGTCTAACGGCTCCTGAGATTTCTCCCATCTCCGCGAGTATACATTGTATCGGGGCCAGAGATTTGAAGTATGTGGGGATCATGTGCTGTATATTGTGTTGTGCCCTTTGTTCCTCTGGTCTATTAGCCGCCGAGCCCCTAGTGGGACCCGACATTACCACACCGTGCCACGGGGAGGCTGACCGGGTGCACCACTGATGCTAGAGTACTCTGGCGGGTCCTGCCACCTACTTTCCTGGGATTTCAGTGGCTAGGACCAGATTTGAGAATGAAATGATCGCTGTTTCTTGAGCAACGGTTGTAATTTTAACAGAGCGTAGGGTTGTTCGCTGATAACGTGTTCTAGGGCCAAATAGGTCTGGCAATAATTTTGTTGTATTTAGATTTAGACCTGTGGGGCATATATATATATATATATATATATATATATATATATACACACACACACACACACACATATACAGTATTAAAAAAAAAAAAAAGTTGTGAAAGAGAAAAATAAGGGAGGAAAGCAGAAGACTGGAGGGTAGGAAACAGAAGAAGGGGGCCGACAGGGAAGATGGCCCCTGATGACAGTGAGTGTGGCATGCCCAGTGCCTCACCAGAGAGAAGAGTGGGGTGGACACAAAAAAAAAAACCCCACCTCCCCACAAGAGGGGGAAAAATCATTGTGTAAGAGAAAAATAGGGGGATGGGGGTAGAAGGACGGATAGTAGGAAACAAAAAAAAAAGATAGGGGGGAAATAGGGAAAGAGAGAGAGAGAGAGAGAGAGAGAGAGAGAGAGAGAGAGAGAGAGAGAGAGAGAGATACTCTGCAAGTGCAGAGTAGGTACAGCTAGTACGGCCAGTCAGTTGGAGCCGACACTTGGTGGAAATCCAGCAGTGTGAGTGTGCTGCTATGGTGGATGGGCCATGTTCAGGAAGGTCTAGTCCAGGTGTTGTCATTGGGACTCCATTTGGTGAGTCTGTGTCGCATCCAGACTGAAGGCTTGTCCAGTAGTCCATGATAACAAATAGTGGGGTGGTCAAAACCGGGAGTCCAAGATATGGTGGTCAAGTACAGGGATCGGTGATAGGTCTCTTCTTGATGAGATGTGTCACGTCTAGTCAGGAGAAGTTTGAGGAATCAATGATGAGGAATTTGTCAAGGTATGTGTGGACCCTGTCTTTGATTGCAGTGCTAGTATTGTCCCAACCATGTGGGGAGATCAGTTGACTACTTGAGATGTGAGGGATCAAGTTAGGTTCTGTACTCCGGATGGTTTGTTGGTCCAGTCTTGTGTAAGTTGGCCCAGGGCGTTAGCATCCATGGCTCAATGATGCGCAGCAACAGTTGGCAGTCATGGTTGTTATGACATTTATTCGGATGCTAAGGTGGTGGTAGCGCTTTCTGCCTGTAAATAGGTCCATTGCAAATTGAGTCAGGGCTCGGTAAGTTTCTTCATTCTGTAGGGTGAGGTGTTCTTGATTTTGGTAGTTGAAGCGTAGTCTCGTTATCAGGATCCTCCTGAAGTCCTCGTAGATTTCACAGCTTTGGACAAGGTGCTCCCACGTCTGATCCTCTCCACAGTGGCAGCGGGGTGAGTCTGAAATTCTGAAGTCATGTAGTTTTTTCTGGAAGGAGCCATGTCCAGTGAAGAGGTAGGTAGCATAGAGTCCCGGTGAAAACCAGACAGGTGTGAGGGGGTAGGAGGCCCTGACATCCGGGAAGAATCTTTTGGTGACAGCGCCTTTAGTTGAGGTCTGCCATCTTTCTTGCCAGGTGTCTGTTAGATGTTCATTAAGTCTCTTCTTTTCAGCGTTTCTATTATTTGCTGTATCAGTGGTGAAACCTGTGCAGGTAACTGCTCTTCCTTTGGCTATTTGATAGAGCAACCCATGACGAACAATCTCCAGGTCCAGTGGAAGAGATCCAGTGAGGATCTGGAGCGCATGGGTGCTGACAGTGCGACAGGCACGCGAGGACAGAAGGAGAAGGGAGCGCTGGATAGTTCCTAGGCGCGATCGGTTTACTACTGTATTGGCCTTCTTGTACCAGACTCCAGAGGCATAGGTGATAACCGGGATAAAAACTGCCTTATAGAAGAGGGACAGCGTTCTCTTCTTTAAGCCCCAGTCCTTCCGGGCAACTCTTGAAACTTGGGCAGCATACTTCCTGATCTTAATCCTGAGTTGATCTAGATGAGGAGTGAAGGAAAGGTTTTTGTCTAAGATCAAACCTAGATATTTAAGCTCTGTTTTTAGTTTTACTGTAACACCATTGACCTTGATTTGGGGTGGTATTCTCAAATCAAGGGTACCTTTTAGTAGGATCGAATTGGTTTTCTCTGGGGAGATCTTTAGGTTGTTTTGCTCTGCCCAAGCTTGAAGGATGGAGATGGCCTGGTTGGTAGTTGCTTCTAGTTGGGCTCTGTTATTGGCAGAAAAGAGCATGACCAGGTCATCTGCATAGGCCTGGGTCTGTACATTGTTGAGTTTGGTGTTCAAGAAATCATCCAGCACCAGATTCCAGAGGAGAGGCCCCAGGACAGATGCCTGAGGGCATCCCCTGAAGACTGGTCTGGAGACACTGCAGTGGGGAGCAGACACGACAACTCGCCGGTCCTGGAGATAGGTCTTGATGCATCCATATAAGTTTTCTGGGACTTGCGCCCTCCGAAGCCTGCCGAGGACGCTGGGCAACCAGAGGGAATCGAAGGCACCATCAAAGTCGAAGGAGATTAGTATTTGGAGTTGCAGTTGGTAGCAGCATCAATGATTGTTTCCAGTGCATCTACCATGGAGCATCCCTTCCGGAAACCGTACTGGTTAGGTGAGGAGAGACCAGCGTCATTGTAGTGGGCTTCTATTCTATGGGAAATCATCCGTTCGAGAAGTTTGCTGAAGACGGGCAGCAGTGCAATGGGCCGGTAGGATTGTGGCAGATCATGTGGTTTGGTTGCATTCTTCAATATAAGTCTAACGGTTGCAGTCCTCCACTGTGTGGAGAAGAATCCTTGGTGAAGACAGTGGTTTAACAGGTTGAGTATGGTAGTGGGAATAAGTTTAATGGCTTTCTGGACCGAGCATGTCTCTGCCCGGAACCTTTTTATTTCTTATTCTAGATGCAGCTAAGTTGAGCTCAGTTGGGGTGAAGGGTTCTTCAATTGCAGTTGTGTGATATGTTTCATTTTCCATGCAGAGCTGTAGCTGTTCCGTTGTGTGTGGGTCAGCAGGCTGCTGGAATATAGTGTCTAGGATAGTGTCTGATAGTGTCTTGCCACGATCTGATGTAGGGTCCGGTAATTTTGTGGTTGATACGACCTCGCCTCTGGGGAGCTTGTTAGTGGTCACTTTGTACACAACCCTCCAGGGATCGGCGTTCCCTTCAGTGCTTACCAGGGCTTCCCATGAGCGCCTTTTACGCTGTTTTATTGTCGTTTTATTTTATTTTCGTCTGGAGGCCATGTTCTTCTTGCACGTTGATAGCGTTTTAGTCGGTAAATGACTTCGAGAGTCATTTACCGACTCTCTTCGTCTAAGAGCCTGGAGTTCTGGTGACCACCAGGGGACAGCACCAGGTGTGAATAGGCGCCTCCGTAGCCAGGTGGGAAGGAGCAGCAGTGCGTAGCACACGCTTCTTGATTAGACCGGGGTTCGAGCCCGTCACCACCAAATACGGAGGATGCGGAAAGGTCAGGGAATGACCACCGCATATCCCGGAGCAATATGGACTTAGTTGCTAATGCTCCTAAAAACCAAATAACAACAACAACCAGGTGTGAATCTCTTCTTTTTTGATAGCCTTGTTTGCAGCATTAGTGACGAGCTGTGTAATTTCGCATTGATGCTGGTCTGGGTTGTTGTTGTTGTTGTTATTTGGTTTTCAGGAGCATTAGCAACTAAGGCCATATTGCTCCGGTGCGGTGGTCATTCCCTGACCTTTCCGCATGCTCCGTATTTAGTGGTGACGGGCTCGAACCAGCTGGTCTGGGCTGAGTCCGCTAGGATTGATTCCTCAATTCCTCCTTAAAAAGGTTCCAATCAGCCTTATTCAGGGCATATCTTCTTTGTTGAGTTCGGTTGAGTTACTAGCGAACGGTGTAGTTGGAAGGTTAGTACCCTGTGGTCAGAGGTGGTCCAGTCCTCACGGACTGTCCAGGTGCTGAGCAATGGAGCTTGAGGCTAAGGTGACATCTATGGTAGCTTCCCACAGGGTACTGGAGAAAGTTGACAAGCAGTTAGGTTTGTTTAGAATGACCAGATTGCAGTTAGACAAGTAGTCCTCAAGACGTTGGCCATTTCTATTTCCTCTGTGATTTTGAGTTCGGCTGTGCCAGGCTGGGGACCTGCAGTTAACATCAGCCACTATAATGAGTTTTACATTTGGCATTTGTAGCTTCATGGTCTGTAGATATCGGGTGGCAGGAAGAATATCTTCCCCCGGTCGACAGTATATCGACACTAAGTAGAATTGCCCCAGTGGTGAAATTACATGGGCGCACACAGTCCAGCTAGTACACAGATCATTGATTTTTGTGACAATCAGTTCGGGATTGCGAACGACGATCGCGGCCCGTCTCATGCTTCCTTGTTTGAGAACCTTATTAAATATTGTAAAGTGTTTCGAAGAAGTCTATGTAACCGCTAAGCCTTAAAACTATTCGATGGTGAACATTCCATCTGAAATTTCGAAGGCAGCTGTGGAAAATGGAGTGCCTTAATCTTGATTACTTGTTAGAACCTAATGGTGTACACGTGGAGATTGACCCTCAGCCAAGATTGCTGAAAAATTTGCCTTTATTATTTTTCAAAATTAATCACTTTGTGTGCTTCCTGGCCGTCAAATTTCTAACTGTTTTTTATTGTATAAAGAACCTACTGATTACAGTACAAAAAACCTATTTTCGATATTACGTATATAGCTTCCAGTTATTAATTTTTTTTAAAAGTGGGAAAGGACTTCATAACTACCGTTTGCTCACGGATACGAACGACAAGTTCCAGTGTCGTTAAACAATAATTTTAATTTATCAAGGAAGACAAGAAAGCATATACAGGGTGTTTCAGTTAAACGTTTCAGAACTTCTAAGAGGGGTAGGGTACATCCTGACAACTCGAAATCATATAGCAATGTGGGGTCGGAAATGCTTTCCTGAAGCGGTGTTGTACACAGAAGCACCATAAAGAAAAGAGACCGTAAGTGAGAAATCGTTTTAATAATACATGAAAAGAAGCAAAAGGTACATGGATTAAAGTAAGTGTTCGAAGTTTCTTCCACGGGCTACAATGCACGCCTCACATCTCCGACGCATGGACAGCCGAACATTCTGGAATACCCCAGGCGAATTTCGAATTTCTTCGGCAGCTACTGCGATTCTTGCAACCAGCTCCTCAGCATTGTCAACAGGGGTGTCATAAACTAGCGATTTCATATGACCCCAGAAATAAAAATCAAGACATGATAGGTCGGGTTACCGAGCAGGCCAACGCACGGGACCACCACGTCCGATCCACTGTTGACCAAATGTGACATCCAGGTAGTTACGAACATCTCCGCTATAATGGGCAGGGGCTCCATCGTGTTGAACCACATTGTCTGTTGCGTCGATGCAAAAATCTGTTCATCTCTCAAAAGTTGTGGCAATACTTGCTGCAGAAAGATCAAGTAGATAGGTCCGGTTAGACGACACGGTAACAGGTAAGGTCCGATGAGGTGATCTCCCATAATACCGGCTCATACATTGACCGAAAATCGAATCTGTGCTGCACGATGTCGTATTGCATGCGGGTTCTCGACCGCCCAGATATGGTCGTTATGCGTGTTGAAAATTCCTTCCCTTGTGAAGGATGCCTCATCGGAAAACAACACTTCAGCAGGAAAAAGGGGATTTGTAGCACATTTTCCAAGGTACCACTGTGCGAAAGCAATACGAGGTTGAAGAAACTTCGAACACTTACTTTAATCCATGTACCTTTTGCTTCTGTTCATGTATTATTAAAACGATTTCTCACTGACGGTCTCTTTTCTTTTTATGGTGCTTCTGTGTACAACACCGCTTCAGGAAAGCATTTCCGACCCCACATTGCTATATGATTTCAAGTTGTCAGGATGTACCCTACCCCTCTTAGAAGTTCTAAAACGTTTAACTGAAACACCCTGTATAGTTCTGTAGAATATCACCGTTGTGCGTTGTTAAAAATGAACGTTCCTATTCATACGGGAAATTTTAGTTACTTGTAAAGTAAAATAAACAGTAATTTCTGGAATGGCGACATTACTTTGCTCCTATTTTGATCCTGACAAGGATGCTACTTTAAAAAAAATCTTATTCCTGAATCCTAATACATAATATCCCAACGTAACCATTGAACTTCGCTCAGTAACCACTAGCAGCTTCACACGGCTTAATAAGTCCATTAATTAATTAATTTGCGGTAGGGTTAAATTCTGACAGGAATTCTGTTTTCGCTGTCTTGCAAGCTTGCCTGTCGATGACAACTTTATACACTACGAGCATGGAATAATTAACTCTTAATGTTCAAGTTTGTTTAGTGAACTTGACTTAAGCCTTGAGTCGAGCTTACTAAAATAGATTTTCCTAAAATCGATTTCCGAAAATAGATTTCAGGGCAACAGCATCTTTGTTTATCTATCCCTGAATGTGATTGGTTAGATAGCAGTGCTAACGTCTGGTGTAGACATGTTGCAAGAGGATAAATCTCATGAAAGACGAATGATTGTATTACGTATATTAAAAAGTGCTTATTGTTATCGTTTAGAAGGAAAGTTTTTGGATACCTTTACGTAATACAAAAATTGCTAATTGTTATTATTATTTTTATCAAAATGAATGTGTCAGAGAAGTTTGGATAAAAAGAAGCATAAGGAAAATTATCTCAAAGCTAATTTTCTGATGAAGACATTAACTGTGCTACTTGGCTAACGGCTAACAAGTACTGATAAAATTCGAATGTTGCAAATTAACGAAGTAAGCAAGCATTTTACCATTGTCTTTTGATGGAAAAAGCATAATTAAAATAGTAAACGTAGGTTGATCAAAAAGTCTCCCTATTTTGGTTTGTTTTTGTTTTAACTCCAAAATAGCTAAGGCTGAGAGTTATAAGGGTACTGTACCTGTAAATTGCGTTGCATTCGATAGTAGATTGCCTGTTTTATTGGAAGTAAAACCCGGATTATCATGGGTGGAATTTAAAAAAAAAAAAAAAAAAAACAATCCTACAATGGAAATGACTAACTCGGCCACTGTATGAACCGGTGTGCTACTGCGAGTGTAGTTTAGATATTAGCCTGATTACATGACTATTCCGAGTAAACCTGGCAGTACTGTGTACTTCAATGGTTATTACGTTGCCATTTAAAAGCCTGTTATTAACTTGCGAAGCATGTTAACGGAAAACTAAAATTTAGAAATCAAACGTGCATTCTGTCATTAAACAGAAGTAGTTAGAACAGACAGTGGATTCTCCTTCAAAAACTGAATTCCGAATGCTTATCATTTTTGGTTTCGATTAAAAGATCATCAGAAGGTAGCTATTTTACCGATTTAGGAGATCCTGCCAAATCTTTTAACTCCTCTATCAAGAAGGGTAACATCTTTGCAATGGGCTTTTCTCTAGTAGAGTGATTTATTAGGAAGCGTGGTGTAGGTCCTGTACTGTTCTGAGTCTTTTTACTGCTGTGTTAGCATTATTGTCAATGTTATTGTTTTTTTGGCAGGGACTGTGTCGGAGTCCCAGAAGAAAAGCTTACATTACCAGGTTCATAATTTTTTTTTTTTTTTTTTTTTTGGTTCAAATGGGTCGGCGAGCAATAAATGCGCTAGGAAGTGTGACGCCAGGGCTATCCAGACATGCACCTCAGCCAGCCTGAATCTCATCTCTCGGACCATGAGAGTAGGCGGCATAGCATCGACATGGTTGACCCTTTCAGACGAACCCACTAGCCGATTGATCCTGGGTGAGCCATCCCAGGACCACCCGTCTTATCGAAGCAGGGCCCCAAGTGGAACTGGGCCCTTAATCGTAAGGATCTTCCTTTCCGAATTTCATGAATCGCAGTGAACAGCAAACGCTCCGATTCCTATGGTGGTAGCCTGAAATTTGGCTGTGGGCGTTGGATCCCACTGTTGCTAAACTGGGGTATCAGTAGCATCACTGGGAGATCGTCTCGCCACGTACAGCTGCCCATATCGAGTGGACAAGTCTGTTCCCTTCCTATCTGTGCCCATTGAAGATTTCGTGCTTTTTTTGTATTATGCTCTTAAAACCCATGTAGGGAACGAGAGAAGAATACGGAGACAAATGGTCAGTTCGTGATCTACTGCTTCATTTCCTAGAATACCAGAGTGTCCCGGTATCCAGTAGAGTGTTATTTCTTTACTGTATTCTTGACAGTTTTGAAGGCGACTTCTGATGTCTTTCAATACCGGATGGGAAGAGGAACGATTATTTTGAATAGCTGATAATGCACTGAAAGAATCTGTATAAATTATGGCAGGCCATAAGGAAAGACTGCAAATTTTTATCAAGGCTAGCTGGGTCAGTATGCTGCATTCCAGGAACAGTAAAATACTGTCTGAAAGGAAGGAAAAACGGCTGCTGCGCCTGCATGGTTGACAGATCTCGCACAGTCGTTTAATTCTGAATTTGTGGGAAGTATGAGCAGCATGTAGTTGTTGGAAACTATGGGTTAGCAAACTGTTGTTTCTCCGTTGTGTGAAGCAGTCATCACAGTGAGGAATAAAAGGCCTCCACAGTGGATCAGGCAAGTACCGTAAGTATCCTGATGTTTTTTCTGTCCAATTTCCAGTTAAGCAGTTATTGTTTCAGACGAAGCTCTGCAGGTTGAGGCTAGAAAGGAAACCACTGAGTATGGAAGAGATAATTTCAACCTGGATGAGTAGAAAAGCTTTCTATCTTTGCAGCATATAGACAGACAGGACAATTTGCATTTTAAAAGATAATGGGGATTCATTACATTTACATACAAACTGTGCACCGTACAAGTTCTAAAAGTTCCTAGAGCTGTTCAAAGAGCTCTGTGCTGAATGATGTTAAGTCGTTGCAAAACACTTTTCCTGGCTGAAGCATATAACAAAGATCCATAATCGAGTCGCGATCTGATTAATGCCTTATAGAGATGTAAAAGTGAGTCTCTGTCTGCACCCCATGATGTAACTGATATCGATCGAAGAATATTTAGTTTCTGTAGATAATTAGTTCCGAGATTTATTACAGGAGCTTGAAAGTTAAGTTTGTTATACATTATTAAGCTCAGAAAAGTAATGTTTTTGGTTACTGGTATCAAATTATTCTTTATCCGAAGTTCTGGTTCAGCGTGTCGTGCACGGCGTTTGTAGAAATGAATGGAAGTAGATTTTTGCTCAGATAATTCGGTATCCATTTTTCACAGTCTAACATTCTAGTTTATTTGTCTCCATTTGGAGCTGTCTTTCTATGTGCTCATATTTCGATAGTGACAGGAAATAGTGAGATTATCTTCATACAATCGTGTGTACTTAACCGTGCATACTTCAACTGTGCTTGGAATATCTCGGGTCATATTGTTTACTCTGATTGCGAATAATGTTGCACTTAGAATGGACCCTTGTGGTACGCCCTCTTCTTGAGCATGTATGGAAAACAGTCTAGTAACGAACCTGAAAAGTCTTGAGGTTAAGGAAGTTCTGTATCAGCTTGGGAAAGTAACCTCTTGGGCCGAAGTTTTGTAGGCCTTTGAGAATGTCAACCTCCATGTGGTGTCAAAGGTTTTTTTCAATATCTAGCGATACCATTACCAAATGCTCTCTTGACAAATGCGTTGCACCCGCCTTAGTCTAGTGGTGAGGCGAGAGGATGCATAAGTACACGTGCTTTGGGTAACCGTGGTTCAAGCTCGCGTTACTACCAAATATGCTGTTTGTTGCATTCTCTTAATCGTGTGGACTCCTCTGACCGTGTGGTTCCCCCGGAGTGTAAACAAAACATTTATTTGCATATAAAATAAATAAATAAATTTTCTGTTTATATTGCACATAAATAAATAAATACATTTTATTTATATGCCGGGATGACTACAAGGTCATCCCGGCTTGAGGTGATTCAAGCATATGCACGTTTGTACTCTGCACTTGACCACTAGGGTAGGGCGGCCTTTGCTTTAATAGCATATTTCTTTGCATTGATATAATAATGGCATGGATGCCATTCTGTCTTTCCGTGAATGGCTAATCAAATTAAAGGAAAATCGCCAGATTGCTATCGTTAATGCCATTAAATATAGCCTAAGGGAGCTGAACGTAAAAGTCATAAACTGATAGGGATGCGTGCTGCATTGCTTTGTTTGTAGAACTGATTTAAAAAAAATGTTGCTAACAGAAAACGATATTTTCACGCTTGACGCCAAGATAAACAAGCAGGCACCGCATTTTGAGCTTTCCGATAAGCCTTGAACTTTTGAAAGTTGGAATAAATTGAACGTTAACCAGCAATTTCTCTCGAAAAGATAATATTTCCTTTTAAAAGAACCATATTGCAGCAGGATGACCCTGTTTGATATGATTCCACCCTTTTCGAGTGAAATTGCTGATTAAAATTCGGTTTATTCTAGAAGTTATCCGAAATGATGTATCACTCCTTTCTAATAAGGTCACTGGCACTTTGAACTGGGGAGAAAATAGTAGTATCATATTTGGACCACCCCGAAAACTAATTCATCTGCCCATGTGTATTATAATCGTAAATTGCGTGTGTTCTCTGGTCGATTGGCCGGTTTTGCTAGATGAATAACCCGAGTTTTTGGAGTGGGGGGAAACTTGCTGTCCATGCCCGAGACTAACTAACTCAGCCACGGAGTGAAAAAAAATGCCCATAAAATTTCCTCGCTTCATTGAGGGGATTCGAAGTGGGGCTTTTTCCACGCGGGGCGGGGAAGTAAAACCACCGTGCTGACACGCTGAACTCAAAAGTGAAAAAAATTAAAGTTACTTTTATTTGTCGGCACTCCGCAATATAAATCACGAAGGACAAACAGTCCTTGTTTTTAACTTTAGCTAACGTAAAAAAAAAAAAAAATTAGTTGATGTACGCAGTGCTTCATGTTTCAAGCTTTATGCTTCATGAAACAAAATAAATCAACCTATCGACATGAAAATTTGTTACAAAGATAAGCATTTAAATTCCTGTTCCAAATTTATAGTAATATTGTAAGGGGAAACTAGGGAGGGAATACCGTGACATCGAAATTGAACTCAGAACCATACCAGAGACCAACGAATATAATTGAAAATTTGGTAGCAAGCCGTATTTTTCTTGTAGTTTAATGAGAAAACACTTTCAACTGCCGATTTTTGTAGAGGGGAGGGGAAGGGAAGGGAACGAGGGTTGTGAAATGGTAACTGGACCTGCAAATTTATCAAGAACAAACAGAAGAACAAAGGTTGAAAATTTGGCCTTGATCCGACTTTTCGTTTAAGATTATTACGCGAAATATGCTTTCATTTATATGAATAGATTTCTGTGGTTGTGGGGGGGGGGTTTGAATATGATTGATCATAAAAGCTTTATAGGGACCAACGAAATATACCGTGAATATGTGATTACCGGTCGAACTTTTTCTTATTAAGTAATATCGAAACATCGATAACATATTTCCATTACAAATTAGGTAATGTGAGCAGTGCGTTACATTCTGACGTATTCTATTATTATTATTATTATTATTATTTTTGATTAATTAACTTAAGTCAAAAGTAAATTTAGTTCTTATCAATTAATTACTAAGATTATACCTTAATAGCGCACTTAATAAAACTCTATAGTATTATTCTCGAAATAGCCGTTCAATTTAATTACAGTTGTATAATATTTATTGCTCTTTCCTCATATGCTTTAAAGTCTCTTTTCTCTCTGTACAGTATACAGTATAATGGATCTCTTCATAAGTGGCATCACGTTCATGAGTCTCGCATATCAATACATACGAAGCATGAACGGACTATCTAAAGGAGTGCTTCTCAAAGTGGGCGATATCGCCCCCTGGGGGGAGGGCGTTTGAATTATCCATGGGGGCGTTAGGCATGAAAAGGTGCACAGGGGGGCGATAGGCATGAAAGGGGGCGACTGAGGGCTGATGGAGCACAATCAATGATTGGCCATTACAAGGGTTTTATGGCTTATTTAAAAAATGCTGTGCCAAATATTATTACTGTTCACTGTGTTATTCACAAAAAAAAAAAAAATAGATTAATATATTGTACTTCAATATTTCAAAGAAGCTTCAACTGCTACTTCCTGCATTTTGTCTCACGAACTTGAGGTGATACATCGTGATGGAAATTAAATCCTTATTGATTGGAGTGACGAACCTACTGTGTTAGAAATCGTAAATAGTGTATATAGTATGTAGTTTGACTCTAGTGCTTAGCTGTGCCATGCCATTGGATACTTATCTAACAATGAAATTAAGGTTTGCTGCGACTACCAAACCTTCTCCTGGTCCGTTGTAGAGTTCTGATATGCCTTTGCTCTAAGAGGATTTCCTATCAAACGATAGGAGTGCCAAAGAAATCTTCAACGTTGGAAGAGCTACCCTTGAAGCTGAAGGATCTATTGAGGATGCGCCTCGACATCTCCTAATCCTGCTCACAGGATAGGAATTGCTAATCCTAAATTAGGATAGGATTGCACCACGACATGTGGCTTCTACAAAGGCTGAAAATTGCCTCCACCTCTCTCTTTTTTTTTTTTTTTTCCCTCTTTTATCTTTTCTCAATTTCTCTTAACTTCCTTTTATTACGGCGGGTCCCTTCTCTGACCCCCCGCTACACTTCTTTCCTTCCCCACCACCCCTAACTTTTCCAACTATTTTTTTTTTCTTCCAATTTTCCTCTTCTCCTAACTTTGCCTATCCTGGAACTTTGTTCCGGTATAGACTAGCATGAAGGTAGTAGATCCTGGCCGCCAACACGTGGCGGGGATGGGGGGTGGGATGCTGTGACCAGGTGTTGCTGCTTCCCACTTGCTAAGAGCCAGGTACCGGCCGACTACATAACAACAGAACACCACATCATAACATTTACACACCCAACACACTACATACAAATGGCCGGTCTTGGCGTGAACCTCAACACAAGGAGTAATAGCGGCTAATGGGGGAAACCCTGGGGTCCGCCACAACAACACATGAATATCCCCTGTGTCATTCACCGTCAGCATTTAGTTGTGAAAAACTTGGTGATCAACTACAGAATTCTCTACAAACTGTTATTACTGCTATAAACAAAATCAAAGCACATTCTTTGAATGGTCGTATATTTCGAAAGCTTTGTGATCAAAACAGTGAAGATTTTGAACGATTACTACTTCACTCCGAGGTTCGGTGGCTGTCAAAAGGCAACTGTCTCAACAGATTTTATGAACTCTTTGATACTGTTGTCGAGTTTTTTGAAGATAGGAACAACGAACAATGACCTCAAGAAAATGAAAACTGATATTGCTTATCTTGCAGATTTATTTACTAGATTCAACTCAATGAACTTACATTTACAAGGACAAGATGTAACTCTTATTAAGGCGAAAACTCAAATTTCAGCATTTATTTCAAAGTTAAATCTTTTTATGCGCAACGTAGGACGACGTGAATTGTATCAATTTCCAAATCTGTTGGAAATAGAGAAAAAAGAAAAAATAGCTGATGAAACTCTACTAACTTTTTGTAATCAACTAGAAATGTTGTACAGAGATATGCAGGAAAGGTTCGAAGATATCTTAATTCGAAAATTCCAGATTGGGTTATAAATCCTTTTTTTAAATAATGACGATGGTGAACGTTTTGTAGAAGAAGAATTGATTGAGTTACAAAATGAAGTTGAACTGAAGCCAAAATTCATATCAGGAATTTTGGTTACAAAAGAAAATCCCTGACCATTATTCTGCATTGTGGGGAATTGTAAAAAAATTTTCCAAAACAAAGAAATTGTCTGGATGTTGTTAAACGTGGCGATTTATGACTTCTACTTACAGATATTAAACCTAATATTGATAAGCTAATAAATCTCCACCAAGCTCATCCATCGCATTAAATATTAAAATATAATTGTTATGTTTGTTTGTTATTTTGATTTTTAGGAGCATTAGCAACTAAGGCCATATTGCTCCGGGAATATGCGGTGGTCATTCCCTGACCTTTTCCGCATCCTCCTTATTTGGTGGTGACGGACTCGAACCCCAGTCTAATCAAGAAGCATGTGCTACGCACTGGTACTCCTTTCCACCTGGCTACGGAGGCGCCAAAATATAATTAACCATTTCCATTAATATCATGACATTTATGTAATTAACTTTAATTTTTATGACTTAATTTAAGTGACTATAACTGACTTTATTTATGTAGTTGTAATTTTTTTACGAAGAATGAATAATGTACAGTAAATAGTTTTCTTTATAATTCACACACATACATGCAGGGCTGCATTTTACGTTTTTGGAGGCAAACAGACAAATATTCATTTCAGTTATTTAGCTTCACTTTATATTGGTGGGCTAAAAAAAAAAGCCCTGGCGAGGGCTTTTTTTAGGAGGGCGGTGATCCAAAAAAGTTTGATAAGCACTGGTCTAAAGCTAACAATACTGCATTAAAAGTACAGTAGTACTTTTAATCAATGAATTTCGTTTCTCCATACAAATTTTATGGAAAACAGAAATAATAATTGTCCGATTTCTATTTGTCTGATTTTAATGAAAATTGTCATGGCTCGACAAATATTTTTAAAATTCCCAAATATAAAATTTCATCAAAATCCTTCCACTGGAAGTCCCTCTGTTACATGCAGGCGGTAGGGCGGATGAACATGGTAAGAGGGCATTATATATGCTAACGCACCTAAGAACGATCATTTTTTTCAAATGATTTGAGTTTTATTGAGTGCATTTCAATTTGGTTAGTTCTGTTCTGCGTGCGAAAAAATAAAATTCATACGAAAATAATGGAATGTGGGAACATTTAACTAACTATAGGATTAGTTTGGTTTTAGTGTGTGCGCCACGGCAAAGATTTTTATCCTGTATTAGTATATTGTGCCTGTCAATTTCTTGTTCTATGGACCTGTTTTGCGAGATGAAGACGTTTTCTGTGGGAGGGGGGAGAGAGACCGACCGATCAACCATTTATTTTTTACCATTAATAAATCTGTCACCGTGTTAAATTAACATAAATAAATAAATAGAACTTTGGCGTTTTTGCGGGACTCAAACCGAAGCCTTTTCCATACAATGTTGACAAACAGCCGCTAGCCATCAAGGTCGTATGATTGGAGGGATTAGTCTCTACATATGATATGGTATGAAGAAAATACTTAATTGTACATATTATTTGTGGAATTCAAGTGCAAATACTGAAGCGCAAGGAATATCTGAGCTTAGGGAATGTTCAGCGATTCATTCATATTATGAGACCATATCAGTTAACAGATCCTATCCAAAAGATTGCTGCTATATATAAAGAAGAGCTATTAAAAAGTTTTTTTTTTTTTTAAATATTATACTGTCATTACTTTTCACCCTTGAAATAAAAAATTAATTAAATGCTTATGAAGGAGCTTAATTTAAATTAGGTTATGTACCCTATGTACCAAACACAAATACAAATCCCAAATACAGCTTTTCTTGTGCAGAAATAAGCATTAGAAGTGCTAAACTGTAAGAGTCATAAAAAATTTCCCCTGCGGATAAATCATTTATCTTAGATATTGAAGTTGCTGCCATCCAGTGTGTGATAGATACAGGCGAGATTAGAAATATTGGAAATTCTCTGGCTGCTCCCCAGTAAATAAATCATCTGCCTAAAATATTAGATATATCAACCTTCTTCAAGATGAATAAGTCTGCGAGGTTTACGAAATCGGATCAAACTATCGTCATTTATTTTACAGTAGGCAGACTCAAATATTTCTATGCTTATATTGATACGAACTTGCTGAAGTACCATGCATTCCTTTTCGGAAGTTGAATTCAACTAAGTGGACAAGAATATATCTCTCCTTTAAATCATATTAATGGAATTAGGTATTTGAGACAAACTTTGACGTTGTTTGAAAAGTAGACAAACGTACATTAATCAGTATAGATTAATTGCATAGTACAGTGTATATATATTTTTAAAATTCCACTCATATTTTCGAGTGCAATCTCAAATTGAAAAAGCTCGAAAATATAGTCGGAAACTTTGTTTTCAGTCAAATTAAAAGAATCACATATAGAATGCAAGTGTTCAAAGTGCTCACTATTGAAATATCATACGAATAAATGACAGTTATATTCTTAAATTAATTTAATTAAGTAAGTAATCAATTAATTAATTAAGTAGCATTTCCTGTTATAATATCAGGAAATGCTACTTAGTTGCTACTACATACAAGTTTAAATCTGACCACTGCCCAGTTGGCTACAAATTTCATCCATCAATGGCTAGTTTCATGCATAGTTCAATTTACTTCGGATAAATTATATAGACTGACTCTAAGTACAATAACCGCTATTACAGAATAAATTTCCCTCCAGCCATCCCATTCTGAAATAAATATGACATCAGTTGCTCCAGCTTGAGGAAAATAAGCAAATACTGTACTGAAATTTGGTATGCCATCAGTACATCGTGGAAAGTGGAGAATGACTATGTAGATTATGTAACCAAACCATCCATCTAGAGTTGCTCCATCAGCACAGTTCATATTTCTTGACTATTATATCTCACATATAAATCATATAAAAAAACATTAGTTTTTAGAAGCAGTGAACATTGGTTGGCATGTCCAAGTAGATGATGAGCTCCTGGAAATCAAACATGAACTTTACTGTGGACGTTTAGCTTCGTACTAAGGCAGGAAGTCGTCCTTACTACAGCATAAATTGGTCATGGCCATAATGAGATATCATTTTTAATAAGAGGAGATGACTCTCCACAAGTCTTGTACCGTCATTACCTAATTACACTCCTTCACATCCTTACAGAATGTGCACTTTATCGTAATGAACGACTGTCCTCCCTCAGTCCCTTCCAAATAGCCAGCAACCCACCTGATATTAAATTGCATAATTTCCACTGACGTTATTTAATACCAGGGGATTTAGTATTTGTATTAGTAAGGCCAAATAATGCAAGGAAGACTTTTTCTGCATCAGCCAAAAAATAAAAATTAAAAATAAATAAATAAAAACATAAAACAAAACAGAATATTTTCGTTCTCGCAGGTGAACCGTCTAATTCCTCTCTGAAATTAGGCAGATTCATTGCTTCCGCGACTTTGGGACGCAACTTATTTTGGTATTAGACAAATCACTGCCTTCTGGTGAATTTCACGAGATCCAGTCTTTTATTACTCCCGCTGGCTCTTGTCTCACCTGCAAGCAGTGTTGCCAACTCTTAATAATATTTCCCGCTAGCCGCATACTCAAAATCCGCTATTTTTAGCACTTGACCCGCCAAATTTTTTAAATTTTCATTTGTTTGTACTTTGTAGTGAATAAAAACAAACAAATAGTACATATAAATAGTTATTTATTTTTCGGTTTTTAATATAAAATCAATATCTAAAAATCTAAATTTCGAAATTCAAACAGCTTCATCATATGCTTCTTGTGTACCTATTTTGCGAAGCACTTCTTCAGGTAAAACATAATTTTTACAACACTTTTCAACTCTTTTGAGCCCGTATCGTACTGATAAGTTCGTACTGATAAGATTGCCAACACTCATTCTGTTGCGTGTTTTGTTTTTTACTAGATTTAAGTTGCTGAATATTCTTTCCACATCTGCATTGGATAATGGCAAAATTAAAATACCCAATGCAAATTCGCTAATTTCTTTAAATGGATTTTTACCGCTTGCATCTCGATATTTCGAAACTTCTGACCAAAACTTCATTGTATTGTTGATGTTTTCCCATTTAACGAGAGTAATGTTTATATACTGTTGCTCAATTTTTTCAATTTCTACTTCAGACAATTTTAAATTTTGTAATAAATTTATCAGTGGTTCTTTTTGTTGCTTTAATATATTGTTAATTGAGATTAATGACATTTTTTCTAATTCTTTTATGTTGTCCGGAAGGCGTTGTTTTAATTGTTGACACAAATCAATCAAGAAATTACGGCATCTCTCTCTCTCTCTCTCTCTCTCTCTCTCTCTTATTGCCATTTCATCTGTTGTTGTTGTGATAAGTTTATTCATTATTAATTAATTTATTTTTCTTTCAAATTGGTAACCTAAATATGGCTTAGGGTCTAAATAATTATTAATGTCCTCTTCTATCCTTTCAATATATGTATTTGGTAAAACCATTTTATTGGCAATCATCGACAATAGCATGTTTAAATCATGTAGTAATAATGTAGGATCGGCAGTATTTGATTCAAAAGATTTGTTTACTCTTTGTACTTCAGATAAGATAGGTTTTAAAATAAAAGATATGCTAAATTACTTTCATCTTTGAACATTGAATAAAGAAGTTCTGCAGTATAACATTTGTCAGTCAAACGAGTTATTTCAAAATGGGCTTTTAATTCAATATACTGTTCTAAAATTCTTGTTATAGCAACTTCAATGGATAACCACCTTGTTTGACACGAATGCACTATCTTTTTCAGATCTGCACCATCGTTTATGGCCCTGTATAAATATTTGAATTGATTTCGTCGGCTGGTGGATTTACTAAACGCACGATTTTGCATTGCACGAGGGTTTCTAGGAATACAACTATCGTGCTAAACGAGGACTGACTATACTAAGATATTATTACACTGTGGTTATTAGAAATAATTATTACTTATTACTCTTATTACTTATTGCTCTGTGGTTATTAGAAACGTTGAAAGAGATGTCGGTAATTCGGATCGCATTTCTTGGAAGCCAAACAAATACGACGAAGAAAAATTATCGAATGCCATTCCTTCGCTGTTTCAAAAAAAGGCGTCATTAGAATTTTTTCCACAATTTTAGATTTGATTCAACAATTTAAAGCCATGACCCAATGATCAGGTCGTTTGACCGCGAGCGTAACTACGTAAAATTGTTGGGGTTCTCCTCAGGGAAATCCAGAATAATATAAAACCGATTCTTCGCTTTATAAAAAAAAAACTATGAAATATGATATCCCTACTATTTCAATTATGAATTATTTTTATTGTTAATTAAATAATTAATTAAACAATTAATTTAATATTTCTTAATATAAATGTTACATTGCCAAAATACATAAAATGCTAAACATTTATACTCTTCCCGCTAAAAAATCCGCTATCCGCTATTTCATATTTTTATCCGCTAAACCTGAAGCAATTCCGCTAAATCTAGCGGGAAAACCGCTAAAATGGCAACACTGCCTGCAAGGGAGAACAAACATTGCTCATTTATTTTACTCAACCTCTTCGGTGCTTTATTCACTTTACTCAAATCTCCCTTTAGATGTCTAGTTGTCAAACTTTGTAGTCCACATCTTCTAAGACATTCTTCCTGCTAGCAAAGGTTCTATATAATCTCAGACAAGACACCATATGTCTTCCTGCCACTTGTTTACGCTACATGAAAAATTTCATTTCAGGTGGAATGACAACACCCAGGTCTTTTTCGTTTTGAACTACAGTACTTGTAGACCCCCCCCCCCCCAGCTTATACGTGACTCCAGGATTTCTGTTCACCAAATGCATAACTTTATGTTTAGAAGCATTAAACATTAGTTATCATTTTTTCTGTTTATGTATGTAACCGATTATTTGCCATTTTTCCGATTATGCATGTAAGTCTTTTGAAGCATCGTGGCCCGACTTGAATTATTAAAATCACTCTTCCCCTTCCGACTTTCAAATCATTAGCAGCAGGGCCGGTTTTGGGCTGTTAGCCGCCTGCGTGCTAGAGATATTTGGCCGCCCCTATCAATGCGGATCGCGAGTAAATTCATAACCTAACCCAACCCATGGGAGCCTACTAGTGTGTTTTTATGACAGTTCCATATAGTGGACAGGGGTAAAAAAAACAATAAAAATATTTGATATATTTATTTTAAATTTATTCAAATCAAAAATGTACAAGATATCAAACAGAAGTAACAAAATGTACCCATAAAGTTAGAACTGCACTCTTCTTGCTATATTATTTGCCAATTCGTCAATTACATCTGATAATTCTAAACTTTCACACAATTCCTTTTCTATAGCTAACAGTCCTAGATCATTAAACCTTTCTTGAGCCATTGACGTTTTTAAATATGTTTTTATAAGTTTTAAGTTTCGATAAACTCCTTTCACCTAATGCTAGACTAACTGGTAATGTCAGAAAAATTCGCAAAGCTATAGACATATTAGGAAATGATGACATCAAGTTATGTTTTGTAATGTATGTCCAGTTTTTTAATGGGTCTGCAATTCCACTGCTCAAAATTCTATATTATCAGCTCATTGAAGAGCTGAAGACCATCAATATCCTTCTTAATACTTGTGCTTCCTTTATTAATTTGAAAGGAAACATCTAAATCAAAACAAGATATTTTTTTAATTTCCTCTTCAGTCATTTCTCCAAATTCACAAAGAAATTTAAATGCATTATTACATTCATTTAGATTTTCAAACCTTTCCTGAATGGAATTTAAGGCTGCATCAACAGTTGTTAGATAAAATTGTATTCTAAACAATTCTTTTGGATTTATGATTTGTTCATCGGGACTTTCATAATCAAAATGGCAAACTTTACTTCTACTCCTTACAGCTAGAAATTCTGCCACTACATTTACTTCTGCAGCTAAAACTTTTGCATCCCTAATATATTTATTAAATGCCTCATCAGATCTGGCTGCACGTAGAAATTTAACAAGCTCATTCAAAACATTAAGAGATTCATTTATGTTGGATTGAGGGTACTGCAAGATTTTCTTACAACATCAATTTTTGACAGACTATCGTTCCGTATAACGACTGAGCAAATGAACTTGAAAGACGCAACCTGATCTAACAAACATTGAGCTGTATGTTTTGTTTTCATGTCTCTGGAATTATCATCTATTATGTCATTTAAACTTTTCAAGACTTCACTTAATTGCTATCTGAGAGGTCGCACTGCTTTTATTCTACTCTCCCATCTTGTATCGCATACAGATTTCAGTGTTAATCTAGTGATGTTACGATTTAGTATATCCCATCTGTAATGGGATGCAGAAAAAAAACGTGTACAATTCTTGAACAATGTTAAAATAAATTAACTGTTTCAAATGTTACTTTGGCAGCATCATTTACAACTAAATTCAATGAATTAGATGCACAAGGTACAAAAGAGGCTCTAGGATTTATATTCCTAATTTTGTTCTGCAAGCCACTATTCTTACTACATATTTGCCACGTTATCATACCCTTGTCCACGCACATTTTGAATATCTAATTCATAATTTGTTAAGAGTTCACTTAAAAGATAATCACATAAACCTTCCCCTGTAGTATCTGATACGGGATAAAACCTAAGAATAATTCTCGAACTGCAAATCAGAAGTGTCAATATTTACAATTCTTATATTTACAAATGCTATCTGTTCAGTGTGACTGGCATCTGGCGTGCAATCGAGAATTACCGAAAAATATTTTGATTTCTTTACAAATTCCTTGATTTTTGATTTTATGCCACTTGCTAAAACAGATATGATTTCATTTTGAAAAGGATGGGGTATATGACTTTTAGCAGGTTGAGATTGTGTTATATTATTGACATGCTGTGAGATAATGGGGTCAAATTTCGCAACATTTCTATAGTCTTTAAAAAATTTTCATTATTTGTTTCATAAAATTTATCATTTTTACCTCTGAAAGATAAACATTGCCCTGCTAAAAACTGGACAATTGCAATGATTCTTTCAATAATGTCTCGCCATTTTTGTCTTTTTTCAGATTTAAAGTACCGTTGTTATTCTTTGTCAATTGTACAATCGTTGTCAAGGCGTGTTTTTAATTCATACCACTTTTTACAATTTTGCATGTGTTCTACGCTCGTTTCATGCCGTGATAAATGAGTGGCTAAATGTCGCCAATCTGAAACCCCCTGGCTATCTGTTACTTTGTTTTTCTTTTAAGCAAACAACTTGCAACAAATGCAAAACACACTATTCGATTTTGTAGAATAGATTAACCAAGTTCTTTGAACTTTTTCACCGTTAGGTAAAAGTCTCATATATTGTGACGCAGAAAATGATCTTCCATTGTTATCTTTAGGAAATTTCATATTTTGAGGCCTTACAGGTCCCTTCTGAATTATGAGTTCTACTAACCGATTATTAATAATCGGTGGCCAGCTAAAAGGATCTCCTATGTCATATTCGGCCGTCAATTCTACACAATATTTATTATTTTCTAAATTATCCTCACCACAGCTTGATTCAGCCACTGATATTTCTTGCCAAGGAAGGAAAAATCACCTTCCTTGACGAAATGGAAGGTGATGTTTCACTTTCACATAAGCCACTCATTCTTCCGCTTGCGGCGCCTCCGTAGCCAGGTGGGAAGGAGCAGCAGTGCGTAGCACACGCTTCTTGATTAGACCGGGGTTCGAGCCTGTCACCACCAAATACGGAGGATGCGGAAAGGTCAAGGGAATGACCACCGCGTATTCCCGGAGCAATATGGCCTCAGTTGCTAATGCTCCTAAAAACCAAAACAACAACAACTTCCGCTTGCGATAAAAAAGACCAGACTGACGTTTTGTTTTCCTATCTGACATATCCGAACCTATAATAATAATTCTTTGCTTACGGGGCACAAACTATTTTTTTCTCTTTTCGAATGTATAAAAACTTTGTAATCACGCAAACCTGACTTAAACCTTTCTGTGCGGGTACCCTAAATTAAATTTCACTAAATTAAAATAAATAAGCACAAAATGAAAACACGTACCTGTTATGTTTATTCTTTATCAGCAAAAGCTCTTAATCTCACACGACAGTTTCTTAGGTTACATTTATGATTTATGCACCCGTTGTCCATCCACATACTTCTCACCTCACTGCTCACTCGATAGTAACGACTTTTTTGCTGTGAAAATATTAAACGGTCGACAAGAGAATTGATTGTTGGGTGAATATTTAAATTAATAACGTTCGTGCACATTTCTCTTTATTTAAATTTCCTTTCGGTTCCGTCAACATTTAAAACAATGATGCAAGTATCGCTTTAAGATTAACGGTACGGGAATAAAGGCCCATTCACAATGAAAATTAAACATAACATAAGCATAAAGCCTTATACCTATGTTATTTAATGAAATCATTCACAATGAATTACGTAAGTAATTCATTGTTAATGATTGTAACCTTAAACTTAATCATAAAACGTTAACATGAAAGTTTGCAAACTCCAAGCTTTTATGCTTTTGTTTACGTGGTTTAAAACAAGACACAATCGTAGAGGTTATGGAAGTCCCATTGTTGAATCCTTCTCTGGTTCAGCGGATGAACCCACCATTGCCTGTGTTTGCACTTCTAAGTTTTCTGATGCAAAACACCTAACATGTATTCTTCGGCGTTATTTATAACCATAAACTGCACAGCTATATCATCTGTTATAATGCATTTCTTTCATTTGAAGTATGAAAGAAGAGCATGTTGTGTTTCACTGGTTACCAAATATGTTTACCGTCATGTTTATGTTCCCATTGTGAATGTTGGTATAACTTCTTAATTTTACGGTAACGTTTGTTACGTGATTTTTATGTTTAATTTTAATTGTGAATGGACCTTTAGAGAATATAATATTATTTATTAACAATGCCACGTTCACTATTTCATCGCCGACCACTATATTAAAATAATATTAAATTACATTTTAATTTTATTCTTTAAAGTGCACTATCTGCCGCCCTAGGGATCTGGTCGCTTGCATGCATGCACGCAATGGAGTCGCTGGTTAAAGATGCATTGCAGGATCATCTCGACAAGACTGCAGCAATAATTCAGACACAGCATGGGTTTATTAAGGGAAAGTCTTGTCTGACAAATTTGATGGGATATTATGATGTGGTTACAAAGGAACTGGATGCAAAAAATAATTTTGATATCATATATTTGGATTTCAGGAAAGCTTTTGACACTGTTGCGCATGGAAGACTATTGTACAAATTGGAGCAGAATGGTATTAAGAGTAAGTTGCTACAATGGATAAAAGGATGGTTAAGTGCGAGAAGACAGAGGGTGGTAATCAATGGGTGCTGCACTTCTTGGACTAATGTTATTAGTGGAGTCCCACAGGGTTCGGTGTTGGGTCCACTGTTGTTTTGTATATTTATCAATGATATTGATGAAGGTATATCAGGCTTAGTGTCGACGTTTGCAGATGATACAAAGGTTGGCAGGGTTGTTAATGACAGTAATGGCAGTGTGCTACTGCAACAGGATCTAGATAATTTGGGCAGATGGGCTAAGAAGTGGCAACTGAAGTTTAACCTTGACAAATGCAAAGTACTGCATATGGGTAGAAGTAACCCCAGAGAAACGTACCAACTGTGTGGTACTACACTTAAGGTGGTAGAAAATGAAAAAGACCTGGGAGTAAGATATGAAGTCAGATATGAAGTTTTCTGAGCAATGCAGACAGGCTGCCAGGGCAGGTCATGGGGTTTTGTCAATGATATATAGGAATTTTGCTAGCAGGGAAAAGGAGGTGATTATCCCTCTGTAAAAGGCAATGGTCAGGCCACGCCTTGAGTACTGCGTACAGGTCTGGAGGCCTCATTTTAGGAAGGATGTAGATTTACTTGAGCGTGTACAGAGAAGGGCAACAAAATTGGTGAGGGGAATGAAGGGATCCTCTTATGAAGAGAGGTTTAAGTTCTGCAAATTGCAGTGGCTGGAGACTAGGCACCTGCGCGGTGATCTGATTGAGGTGTATAAGGCTTTGAATGGGTTCAGCACGCTGAATTCTGATGGGATCCTTCCACTTGTTCAGATTACGAACCTAAGGGGCCATAAATTCAAATTAAGAAGGACAGATGTAGAATAGATGTGCGGAAATTTACCTTTAGCCAGCGGGTGGGTAATTGCTGTACAAACTTCCATCTGTCGTTGTGGAAGTTGATAGGTTGAATAAATTTAAGGAGGAACTGACAGGCATTTGGAGGGAATGGTGTGATTTTTTTTTTTTTTTTTTTTTGGCTGATGCTGCATAAGTTCATACATTTGCTTTCTTGCATCACATGCCACTACTACTACTACTAGCTGCCAGAACCAGCTCTGGTTAGCACATACCCTCGTCAACTTCATTTATGAAAATTAAAAATAGGAGGAGACCAAGCCCTGAGGGGCCCCGCTTTTTACACTGGTCCACTTTGAAGACTGACCGTCTCGGACATCTCTATTTCTTCAATCTTAATTTAATATAGAGTTTAATAGAGTATTCGGGGAATTTAATAGAACTTTTTCCTTATCCGAAGCGAATACAAATATTTAATCATTTTAATATTAATGTATAATGACTTGTAATGAAATTCTACATTATGTAGAATACTTGTACATTTGTTGAACCAATATGGCTGAAGCCGACCTTCGCCGATAATGCACAAAAGGATTATACCCAAGGATCTCATCCCAGGGGCTCACATCTGGTGAGTATGGGCATGGCACACCCAGGGTCCTGAGCTGGATATCATCATTCTTCTCTTTCTTGGTGATTCCCTTTTGTGTCTCTCTCTCTCTCTCTCTCTCTCTCTCTCTCTCTCTCTCTCTCTCTCTCTCTCAGGGTGGCTAAGGAATTTTTTTTTTTTTTGCTGGTGCAGCATAAGCCTTAGGCTTCTTTGCACCATATAGCTAATAATAATAATAATAATAATAATAATAACAATACGCCCAGTCTGACAACCGAACTGATATAAAAAAAAAAATTGTCAGACGTAACATTATTAGGGATCGTTTTACAACATGTAATTTGGAAAGCCTGTATTGTTTACCTGATGAGGAGACTTTACGAACTGGTTATCAGACTCACTCAAATTGCAAATAACGGACAATTAAAAAATGTTCGCCTAATTACTAATACCAAACGTTAGCTCAACTGGGAATCAAGCACGTTTTTCAGCCAAACGAAAGGCCTATGGGAAATGGTGTTAATGTGAGCTGGACGAGGCCAAACCTTTGCCATTTTCTTCCATTCAAAATCAGAAAATTATTGAAACATCAGAATCCACCTCGAAATCACAAAACTGAGACATTCAAAAAGGATGATGGGCAAGAGAAGTAAGCTGTGTATGGGCGTAGAAACTTTCAAAGAATAGACCAACGTCGTTTCTGATCCGAATTTAGACCCGCAGTCAGGAAGTAGACATCCAGGTGTGCGGTCTGAGTTTTTCACCATTATACCACTCTCGAATTAGAAACTCAAACGATATCTTCAAAATGATCAGTAGCATTAGTTGAGGCATATGATACAAGAAAGCAAGCTTATACAGCATCAGCTTAAAAAAAAAAAAACCCTTCCCATTTCACCCATCCGGTCACTCCAAATGTTTGTCGAGTTCGGCCTTAAATTTAAGCTGTCAACTTCTACAACAACGGATGGAAGTCTGTTCCAGCAATCAACTACCCGCTGGCTAAAGGAAAACTTCAGCACATCTATTCTACAACTATCTTTCCTCAGATTCTTAATCTGAGCAAGCGGAAGTATCTCGTCAGCATTGAGCCTACTCAAACCATTCAAGGCCTTATACACCTCGATCCGATCACCTCGCAGGTGCCTAGTCTCCAGATGCTGAAACTTGCAGAACTTAAACCTTTCTTCTAAGCGCACCCCTTTGTTCTCTCACCAATCTTGTTGCCCTTCTCTGTACTCGTTGTAGAAACTCTTCATCCTTTCTAAAATGAAGCTTCCAGACCTATATACAGTACTCAAGGTGTGGCCTGACTATTGCCTTATACAAAGGGATAATCACCTCCTTGTCTCTGATAGCAAAATTCCTATATATCATTGACAAAACTCCATGACCTGATCTGGCAGCCCATCTGCACAGCTCAGAGAACTTAATATCTGACTGCACAATTACCTCCAGATCTTTTTCTTTCTCCACCTCCCGAGTGTAGTACTTTGTACCACACAGTTAGTACGTTTCTCTTGGGTTACTGCTACCCATATGGAGTACGTTGTATTTGTCAATTTTAAACTTCAGTTGCCACTTGTCAGCCCATCTGAGAAATGGCAGCTGAAAATCATCATTGCCAACACAAAGAGGTCGTTGGCTAAGACGTGTTTCCCTTATTTATGATAGAGATCCTTATCCCGTTCATTCTCAACATACTGATCAGCTTATACAACGAAGTATTGAGCAGTGGTTATTATCCGCGAGCTTTGAACCAATATAATTAATGTAAGAGGTTTTACACTAATAATACGTAGTTCTTTTCTGACAGTTCTTCAGAAAGCCATCGGAAAACTGCTGACTAATCACTACTTTAAACATAAGTTTTCTCATGTTCTCTCCAGTCAGAGGAAGACCCACAACTAGCAACCTGCTGGAGACACTCATTAGAATTTAGCGCACTCTCAGCGAGAATTCGCAGATTAACATCTGTTTTGATACTAAAGCAGCTTGTGATAAACTATCAGTAACATAAACATACACTGGTGTGCAAAACTTAGGGACCAGTCAGGTTTTCACCTGTAGCTTCTCATAGGAGTGGCCTGAATATCGGAAAAGCATACAAAAGGAACCACGTGAGGTAAAGGAATGAGGAAGGAACAAACACCGACACAACAACGGAAACAAAACGGTACAGAAGGACTTTATTCAAAAATGACAACATAGCACTGGCTGCCATGATACAGATGCATCGCTGCCAAAGATGGAACAAAGGGAAGAGGTGGTCCTCAGTGGGAGATATGGCTGCCCCTAATGTCGATGAAGGCTTTGCACCGCCTGTCCATACTTAGAACAATGTTATTGATAAGTTAGTTTTTTTTTTGTTTTTTTTTATGAAAACCCCAAACACGAGAGGTACTAGAACCTATAGCACTTAGTCCCCTGCTTGGGTTGCGGGTTGAGAAGACGAAAGAAGATATTTGTTGACATTAGACTTGAACTTCTGTAGACTGTAATTTCCAGGAAATACATATGAAGGAACGTTGTTCCAGAAAACGGCAGTTGAATGAATAACCGAGGAAGATGAAAAGTTGGTTCTGTGAGTTTGAAGTTGGACAGTTAATGGATGTGGGCTGGTGGCGGCACGTGTTCTGACTATTTTGAAAGAGAGAGCGAGAATTATAGAAGCCAATTCAAAAGAACAGTGCCCATTGAAGTATCTGTAGAAATGTCATGCAGCAGAAACAGTACGTCTATGACACAGCGAGTGGAATGACTGTTAAAGATGAGTCATTAATTAACCTGAATTCCCCATTCTGAATGGAATCTAGAAGCCTGAGAGAGGTTTTGGGGGCACCGCCCCAGATGTGGGAACAATATTCCATGGTAGGGCAAATTTGCGATTTGTACAGAGTGAACAGCTATTTGGAAGAAACGTAACACCGAGAGGGTAAGAGAAACAAGTTTTTTAGATACAGAGGAAGCAATATTTGTAATGTGCTTGTACCCAGAGAGATTAGAAGTCAGGGGAATCCCCAAAAGAGATTTATCAACCTGCCTAGAAATCGGAGTGTCACCAAACATAAGCATAGGAGCAGAAGGATCGTTTTTTTGCGAGTATAAGATAAGACTGAGTTTTAGAAGGATTGAAATCAACTAAGTTGCTTTGTCCCACTGGAGATCGGCATTTAAGGAATTGGTAGTGGATATTCGAGAAGTTGAAGGTGATTGAGCAGGGCAAGATTTCTCAAAATGGAAAGTGGAATGCAATGTGCTATCGTTGGCAAAACTATGGATAGGATTGCCAGTCAATGGAAGAAGGTCATTAATATACAAGAGGAAAAGAATGGGGGGAAAGAACTGAACCTTGGGGGACACCAGCTTCAGTGGAGAAGTTAGAAGACAGAGAGCCATCTACCATCACCCTCCGTGAGCGATCAGAGAGAAAACTGGATAACCAATTACAAAAAACATTCGGCAAACTATAAGATGGAAGCTTGTTTAGAAGACCTTTATGCCAAACACGATCGAAAGCCTTTGAGATGTCAAGAGCAACTACTTGTGTTTCACCGAACCTTTCCATTGAATTAGTCCATAAATGGGTAACATAAGCCAGAATATCACCAGTGGATCGACACGACGAAATCCATACTGGCGATCGTTGATCAGACGGAAGGTGTCTATGTAGAGTAAGAGTTGGCGGTTAATTGATTTCTCCACTACTTTAGAAAGAGTAGAAGTAATTGGATGGGAGGGAATTGTCACCCTTTTTAGGAACTGGATGGATATGAGCAAATTTCCCAGTAGAAGGAAAAACACCTTTGGAATAGGAAAGTGAAAAAAGGCGGCAAAGAACAGGAGTAAGTTCAGGGGCACAGGTTTTGAGAATAAGTGGAGAAATACCATCAGGACTTGGAGCTTTCTTAGCATCAAGATTCATCAAAATCCTTCTGATATCCTTTTGATTTGACCACAGGAGGCATTGAATGAAGCGTGTTGGGAATGGTGGGAGGTGTTTTACCAAGATCATTAATAGATGAGCTGGAAGAAAAATTGGATGCTAGCAGGACAGCTTTATCCTTGGCTGAAGTGGCAACAGAACCATCTGGTTTGGACAGAGGTGGGAGCAGAGATGGGCAAAAGTTTGCACCCAGTAGCTTTGGCAAGAGACTAGAATGCTCGGCTACCATTAGGGCAAGAAGCAAGTTTTCTACCCTTAGCCTGTTCGAAATCTAATTTGGACTCATTAATAACTGTTTTACAATTGTTGCTAGCTTTGGTTTAGGCAGAAAACGAAACGAAAGAATTGGAAAAAAAGCCAATATGCAACATTCGTCTCCCGAAAGGCCTTGGTACATTTATTGGAAAACCAAGGTTTGGATAAAGGACGAGATTTTAAGGTGAAATTTGGGATAAAGGATTCCATTCCTACAAGAATAATTTCACCGACAAGATCTGAGCAAACATTGACATCAGAAGTTTTGAAACCGTAATCCAACCAAGGAAAAGAAGAAAAAAATCTCGCAGGTCATCCCATTTTGCATTCTTGTAATGCCAAACAACACGAGCTTGGGAATAGCCATGAGATAAAGGCTCCATTGGAGAAGAGACAATAACCAAGTTGTGATCTGAGGTGCGTAAAGGACCACTCAATTCGACCGTGTACTTAGAAGGGTTGTTTGTAAGCAAGAGATCAAGCGTGTTGGCCATATGGTTAGGATTATCCGGTAAATATGTGCAATCTGTGCAAGGTCATTTTTAATTGCAAAAGCCTCAGCATCTCGACCAGCTCGGTCAGTGTGATTAGAAAACGGAAGCCAGCTGGAGTTGTGAACATTAAAATCACGAGTGAAAATTACCTCACTGTTAGAAAAGTTGAACTGGAGATAGTCAAGTTGCAAAGAGAGGAAGTCAAAGAGCTCCAAGTTATTAGTGGAGTTGAAAGAATGGTAGAGACAACAGATGAATGTGACAGAATGAGGTAGAGAGATTTTGAGCCAGAGAAGATCGAAAAGAGGAGATTCCAAATTACTGAGTCTCTGACAGGGAATATCGGAACGGACATATGCATAAGTACCAGCTTTAAGGCGAAAGGAATCATACAGCGAATAATTTGGGCAACTGAAATGAGCAGTAGTTGAATCAACCGATAACTGAGATTCTCTCAGAAAAGGTACATGGGGTTTGGCAGACTGCAAGTGGAAATGGACATCGTTGAGATTAGAACTGAGACCACGTATATTTGTGAAATGAACTAGGAAGTGTTTTGGAGGTTTAGATCTTTTCGCAGATAAGCTTACTCTATTAGTTTGACAATTCATGGTGTATTCAATAGGAAAAAAGGGGCATGCTGTATGAAGTAATGAAATTTTTGGATATGGCGTACACATGGTAAGAATATATCCAGATCCTTGGCATAACATGGCCTCGACAATGCCATCCGCATACACACTACTCGGACTCCCTCCAGTCACCGTCTGCCAGAGTAGAGGTAGCAAGATTATACACTAGCTGATCCGGAATCCTCCTAAAGAGTCACCAATAGGTTCGTTCCGGTGTATTAATTAGCGGCCGGCATGAGAGCACCGTTTTAGAGTTCTACTCTCGAAATGTAAAGAAAATTGGATCTAGCCATGATGTCCATCGTAACTTCAAAAGTCATCAGTCATACTGCATGATGGAAGAGGTGGGGAAGGGTTGACCAGAACTTGGCTCTGGAGACTAAACATGGGTTCCACCACTTTAAACTTCCAATAAGCAAAGTTGTGGTATTGCACCTGTTGATGAGAGTCATCTACCACCTAGTATTGCCTGGTAACACAGAGGGGCGGCATTCCTCCATGTGGTGTGGGCACCACACCTCGACCCCTGCTTACGTTGGTTCACACCTGGGTGGTCACCCACAGTGTGCTTGTGCATGGGGATTATACTCAGGATTACTAACAGTCCCACCATCGTGAAGGTGCAAGCAGAGGATTTTGCTGTTACAGACCGTACGGACTTCGCCGAAATTGGGTCCACTTGACTTGAGTGTCACCTGAATATCAGTTCCATCGGCGTTCTAGACGCCCAGGTTGCAAGTACAGCTTGTCTGGCATATATGAGAGAATGCCTCTGACAACCCCAACATCGTCCGTTCGTCTGTCAGCGCCATCTTCAGCTGGTGAACATTTTCCGGTGGGTGTGGTCGTGCCGCTAGGCGTCTCCCCAGAGCGTCCCCTATGTGTTCGATGGGATTTTGATTGGTAGAACGGGCAGGCCAGTCCATACTAACAATGTCCTCACTTTCCAAAAGCATATGAATAGATTCATTGCGATGGGGTGTGGCATTATCACCCATAAACACGAACGGGGCCAATGGCAACTCGGCATGTACTGAGGTAATCTTTCCCACATGGGGAAGGATTACCTCAGTACAGTAGCGTGCATCGGTTAAAGTCTTTGTTCTAATATACCTTTACATGTAAGTAAGTGTAAGTGTGTTTAGTGTCAAGCGGCCCCAGGGGTTTCCTCCATCTCCGCGTAGTTTAAATTGTTGTGTGTTACAGTACGCTGTAAATGCCAGAGATTTAAGTGTGTGGGTCTTGGATCGTTTAGTGTCGTGTTCCGTTGTTCTTCTGGTTGTTTAGCCGCTGAAACCCAGTTGGGGCTCAACGTTGCCCCAATTACTCCCCGTGAAGGCAGACCAGGAACCCAGTAGCTTATATATACTCTGGCAGGTCTTATATATACTTTGAGATTTTGGTGGCTAGGACCTAAAAAAAACAAAAAAACAGGGGACACTTAAGTTTAGAACAAGCCAGGAGTGGTTAATGTGGTTCAGTTTTCAATTTAGAAATCGTTAATTTTGATTAGTTGTGTGGGGTTTACGCTGGCGTATTAGTCAGAGTAGGGGGAAGAGAGACTGAAGACTGGGGGGAAAGACAGAAGTATGGGGTCAATAGGGAAGGCAACCCCAGATGATCAGTAAGCCATGCCCATGCCTCACCAGGCGAAGTATATGGAGTGGTAGGGGAAGGAGGAAATAGGAAGACCATCTCCTCCTCCCCCTGCTGGGGAGAGGAAAAAAGGTACCATCAAGGGAGCTGGTACAGATCGCCATTTGGCTACATGGCAGTGAGGCTGCAGCAGTCATAGTGGAGTCATAATATCATGTCTGGTGGTAGAGTCACTTGTGGGACAGTGTCCCGTCCAAGTTGAATGTGTTGTTTTTTTTGGTTCTCTATCTTCAGTTAGTACATTTGTCAGTTTCACTTAGGTCTCATATTTGTTGGAATATATGCATGGTTTCTTGGTTATGGCGTTCGTATCATTGTAGGAAGTGCACCGTCACTATTCCTAGGCAAGACAGCTAGTACCTTCCACATAATTATCGTTCCGGGGTGTGTCTGAATGGATGTTTTAATTTGTTATCGGGCTGGTCGTCTTTCACTCCTGGTGTATTGCATTTAGCGTTCTCCTTCTTGAGCGAATCTGGTCAGGGCTCTGTTCCTCCTCTGAATCCAGTAGGTGAAACTCTTGCCCTCTGGGGAGGTACCTTATACAGTACTCGTGATTAGAATGCACCTGAGATCCTCGTATTGCGGACAGTCGTACATGAGGTGTTCCCAGGTTTTGATCTCTCCACATGCACAGCATGGGTCCTCTACAAGGGAGAAGTCCATTAACTTTGCGTTAAAGGGGCCGTGTCCAGTTAGCAAGTATGTTGTTTGCAACCCCGGAAAGAACCAAGTAGTCGATTTTGGATAGATTTTTTCAAGTTGCGGCAAGAACTTATGGGTGATTGCTCCTTTGGTTGTTTCTGTCCATCTGTCCTGCCACACCTGCAGCAGGTGAGACTGAAGCCGGATCTTTTCTGCCTTATGGTTGATTGTTGGGTCTATTGTAAATTTCAGGAAAGTGGTGGTTATTCCCTTAGATAAGTAGTAGAGAAGTCCTGTTCTTGCGATTTCAAGATCAAGTGGAAGTACTGCTGCTATCACCTGAAATGCTGGGTTACTCACCGTTCTGCAGGCGCTGGTGGTAGTGAGCAGGATGGTGCGTTGAATTGCATCCAGGGTTCTCTTATTTACGACTAAGGCAGTTTTGTCGTACCAGATTTCTGAAGCGTATGTAATTATTGGGAGGAAGGTTGTCTTGTAGTATAAGGCTAGGGTACGCTTTTTGAGACCCCAGTATCACCTTGTGACCCTAGCTATCATGGCAGTGTAGTTTCTGTTCTTTTGTCTTAGTAATTTGAGATGTTGTTGATATGGGGGTTTGATGGCGCATAAGCTACTTTGGCTATAATGCATTTGAGATGTGGTCGGATGGATAAGTTATTGTCTAGTATGACACCCAGATATTTTAGTTTACTGGCGAACTTGATAGTTGTCCCATCAATCTTAATCTAGGGTGGTCGTTTCAGTTGCAGGGTTCCTTTAAGCAGCGCCGACGATGTCTTTGTCGGTGACATTGTTAAGAAATTCTTCTTGGCCCGTTGGAGTATCTGCAGGGCCTGATTAGCTAGGATTTCCAATTGGGCTCGGGAGTTTGCTTGCACTGTGAAAATCAGGTCTTCTGCGAAGGCTTGCATCCCTCCCCCGCTCCTAGGTCCATTCTCAAGAACTCATCAAATACCAAGTTCCAGAGCAGTGGGCCCAATACAGACCCCTGTGGACATCCTCTGTATACTGTTCTTGCGTTCTTTTTGTATGGAGTGTTTATCTCAATTTTTCTTTGTGAGAGATAGGTTTCTATGACTTTATAGAGGTTGACGGTACTTTAGCTTCTCTGAGTCTGCCCAAGACGCTCAGCCACCAGAGTGAGTCGAACGCCACGGCAGTCAATCGATATTACGAGGAAATACTTATTGTCACATTCTTTAACCTTATTAATTAGGTTTCTGAGGGCTTCTGTTGTGGAGGATCCCGGTTTAAATCAAAACTTATTCCCAGCTTGGAGGCTAGCTGCTTCGTAGTGTTGGAGGATTCGTTTGCGCAGTAGCTTTTCAAACAATTTGCTAACCACTGAAAGAAGTGCTATAGGCCTGTAGGATTTCGGACACTGATTTCTTAGTTGGACTCTTGATGATAAGTTTTATGTTGGCCGTTTTCCATTTTGTTATGAATTTCCCTACCTCTAGGCATCTGTTGAACAGGGTCAATAGAAGTTGTGGTGTATATTCTATTACTTTTTTAAGTATTTCGGGTTCTATCATGTCTAGGCCGTGACATTTTCTGTTTCTTATCCGGGCGGCAGCAGCACTGAGCTCCTCCATGGTGAAGGGGGGCTCCGTGATTTGCGTATTATATTTCCGGTTTTCTTGAATTTTTATTTCTTTGAATTTTTTTTTCTTGAATTTGGAATTCTTGGCTCATTATAGCCGTAGTTGCTAATGCGCCAAGAAAATCCAAACCAACCAACCTCCAGATACTGGAAGGCGGTACGCTTTCCAGTATCTGGAGTTGTGTACCTTTATCCAAGGTAACACCTTCCCAGACGAAAACACCTCGACCACCACATCGATCCCTTTCAGTGATGTTTGCGGGGTGATACCATGTGCCAACCTCTCGCCAGATTAGCTGACGTCCAGAATCGCTCCTGAGACTGAATCTACTCTCATCAGTAAAGAGTACCTTACCCCATTGTGCTGCTGTCCAGTCTTTGTGTTCGATGCACCACTATAAACAGTCTCTCCGATGGGCAGGTATTAAAGGGACACAGCGTACTGGCCATCGGGCAAACAGTCCACCTTTGTGGAGTCGCCTGGCCACAGTAAACCGCGATATCCTCCGTAGCTGGTTTGCAATGGATCCCGCTGTCTGGTGTCGGTCCCTCTTGGCCTGTAGGAGTATATTGCGGTCATCATTGAGCGTTGTTTTTCGTGGACGACCACCACTGTCTTCGAACAGCTGTTCCTGTCGTTCTGAAGGCCGACCACGCACGTGAGATGATGCTATGGGCGATACCGAACTCTGCAGCCACACTTCTCGCACTTCGACCTTCCTCGTGCTTCCCAATTATTCGAACCCGGGTAAAGTCATCCAGATGTTATCTACCAGCCATTTCGCTGTCTGTAGCACTATATGATACCAATCGAACGTCTGTAACAATCATGCTCAACATTCGGTAATTTTCACATAACTGGCGAACTGCTGCTTTTATCTGTTTATGTGAGCCCTTTCATCACGATTCAAATTTTTGCATGTGCACCAGCTTTCTACTGAACGGCCACAGTTATGCAAATCGCCACAGGCTGTTTCGTTTAATTTTTGTGGTTGTAACCTTTAGAAATAGCGTTGGTCCTTAAATTTTGCACACCAGTGTATAAACGTGTCAACTTTAAAATTTGCGAACCACTTTGGTATATCATCAAGGTAATTCTCGGCCCTAGATAACTATCTAACCACGAGTAACAAACCCCACTGTTTTTAGAGTGTACCTCAAGGAGATGTACTATGCTTTCCCCAACTTTGTGGCCAGGTTATAACTACTGCTGTCCTCCAACTTCAATTATTTATCATACTCCAATAACCTGAAATATTTAGTCATGTTCAAGGAATTCCCAGATACAGAAATTGTGAACCAGGAACCTAAAGCAGAAAAGTGTCTACTGGAGAACTACTTCAATTAATTTTCCTTCAACTAAACGCTCATATAACCGCTAAAATTACGTATGTATACAAGAAGACAGAGTGAACGTAGAGCATGCTTCCATGGTGGAGTGATTAAGAAAGTTGTACCATAAAGATATCGGACTAATGGTCCTTTAGGTTGTCACAGACATTCTCTCAGATATGCCAGACAAGCTGTACTTGCTACCTGGGAGTCTAAAACGCTGATGGAACTGATATTCGGGTGACACTCAAGTCAAGTGGACCCAATTTCGGCGAAGTCCGGACGGTCTGTGACAGCCAAATCCTCTGCTTGCACCTTCACGATGGTGGGACTATTAGTAATCCTGGGTATAACCTCCATGCACAAGTTCATGGTGGTTGACCACCCAGGTGTGAACCAACGTAAGCAGGGTTCGAGGTGTGGCGCCCACACCACATGGAAGAACGCCGCCCCTCTATGTTACCAGGCAGTACTAGGTGGTAGATGACTCTCATCAACCGGTGAAATACCACCACTTTGCTTATTGGAGGCTTGAAGTGGTGGAACCCATGTTTAGTCTCTAGAGTTAAGTTCCGGTCAACCCTTCCCTATCTCTTCCATCATGCAGTATGATTGATGACTTTTGAGGTTATGATGAACGTCGTGGCGAGATCCAATATTCCTTACATTTCGAGGGTACAGCTCTGAAACGGTGTTCGCAGGCCAGCCGCTAGTTAGTACACCGGACTGAACCTATTGGTAACTCTCTACGAAGTTTCCTGATCAGCTAGTGTATAATCTTGCTACCTCTACTCTGCCAGATAGTGACTGGAGGGAGTCCGTGTAGTGTGTATGCGGGAAGCATTGTCGAGGCCACGTTATGTCAAGGATCTGGGTATATTCTTACCACATGTACGCCATATCCAAAAATTTCATTACTTCATACAGCATGTCCCACCTACTTGTTCTTACTATTGAATACACCATGAATTGTCAAACTAATAGAGCAAGCTTATCTGCGAAAAGATCGAAACCTCCCAAGGACTTCCTAATTCATTTCACAAATATACGTGGTCTCAGTTCTAATCTCAACGATGTCCATTTCCACTTGCAGTCTGCCAAACCCCATGTACTTTTTCTGACAGAATCTCAGTTATCGGTTGATTCATCTACTGCTCATACCAGATGCCCAAATTATTCGCTGTATGATTCCTTTCGCCTCAAAGGTGGTACTTGTGCATATGTCCATTCTGATATTCCCTGTCAGAGACTTGGCAATTTGGAATCCCCTCTCTTTGATCTTCTCTGGCTTAAAATCTCTCCATCTCATTGTGTCAAATTCATCTGTTGTCTCTACCGCTCTCCCAACTCCACTAATCACTTGGAGCTCTTTGACTTCCTCTCTTTGCAACTTGACTTTCTCCAGTTCAATTTTCCTAACAGTGAAGTAATTTTCCTTGGTGATTTTAATGTTCACAACTCCAGCTGGCTTCCGTTTTCTAGACACACCGACCCAGCAGGTCGAGATGCTGAGGCTTTTGCAATTACTAATGACCTAGCACAGATTGTTCATTTACCTACAAGAATACCGGACAATCCTAATCATACAGCCAATACGCTTGATCTTTTTCTCACAAACAACCCTTCTGAGTACCACGGTCGAAGTGAGAGGTCCTTTAGGCACTTCCGATCACAACTTGGTGATTGTCTCTTCTACAATGGAACCTTTATCTCATGGCTATTCCCAACCACGTGTTGTTTGGCATTACAAGAATGCAAAATGGCATGACCCTGCGAGACTTCTTTTCTTCTTTTCCTTGGTCGGATTACTGCGTCAAAACTTCTGATGTCAACGTTTGCTCAAATCGTGTCAGTGAAATTATTCTTGCAGGAATGGAATCGCTTATCCCACACTCCACTTTAAAATCTCGTCCTTTAACTAAACCTTGGTTTTCCAATAAATGTGCTAATCTCTCCAAGAGAAGAATATTGCATATCGTAATTGGCTTGTTTCTAATTCTTCAGTTTCATTTTCTGCCTACACCAAAGCTCGCAACGGTTGTAAAGCAGTTATTAATCAGTCCAAACTAGAGTTTGAAAAGGCTAAGAGTAGAAAACTTGCTTCTTGCCCTAATGGTAGCCGAGCATTCTGGTCTCTTGCCATAGCTATTGGCCGCAACTTTTGCCCATCTCTGCTCCCACCTCTGTCCAAACCAGATGTTCTGTTGCCACTTCAGCCAAGGATAAAGCTGTCCTGCTAGCATCCCATTTTTCTTTCAGCTCATGTATTAATGATCTTGGTAAAACACCTCCCACCATTCCCAACACGCTCCATTCAATGCCTCCTGTTGTCTTCCGTCAAAAGGATATCAGAAGGAATTTGATGAATCTTGATGCTAAGAAAGCTCCAGGTCCTGATGGTATTTCTCCACTTGTTCTCAAAACCTCCACTATTTCTCCACTTGTTCTCCTGAACTTACTCCTATTCTTTGCCGCCTTTTTTCACTTTCTTATTCCAAAGTTGTTTTTCCTTCTGCTTGAAATTTGCTCATATCCAGCCAGTTCCTAAAAAGGGTGACAAATCCCCTCCCATCCAATTATCGTCCCATTGCAATTACTTCTACTCTTTCTAAAGTAATGGGGAAATCAATTAACCGCCAACTCTTAAACTACCGTCCGTCTGATCAACGATCACCAATATGGATTCCGTCAGTGTCGATCCACTGGAGGTATTCTGGTTTATGTTACCCATTTATGGACTAATTCAATGGAAAGGTTTGGTGAAACACAAGTAGTTGCTCTTGACATCTCAAAGGCATTTGATCGTGTTTGGCATAAAGGTCTTCTAAACAAGCTTCCATCTTATGGTTTGCCAACTGTTTTTAGTAATTGGTTATCCAGTTTTCACTCTGATCGCTCACTGAGGGTGATGGTAGATGGCACTCTGTTTTTAACTTCTCCACTAATGCCGGTGTCCCCCAAGGTTCAGTTCTTTCCCCCACTCTTTTCCACTTGTATATCAATGACCTTCTTCCATTGACCGGAAATCCTATCCATAGTTTTGCCGATGATAGCACATTGCATTCAACTTTCCATTTTGAGAAACCTTATCCTGCTCAATCAGCTTGAACTTCTCGAAAATCTGCTACCAATTCCTTAAATGCCGATCTTCAGGTAATTCTCCAGTAGGGTAAAGACAACTTAGTTTATTTCAACCCTTCTAAACTCAGTCTTGTCTTATATCTCGCAAAAAGGATTCTTCTGCTCCTATGCTTATCTTTAGTGACACTCCGATTTCTAGGCGAAATGATATATCTCTTTTGGGGATTACCCTGACTTCTAATCTCTCTTGGCACAAGCACATTACAAATATTGCTTCCTCTGCATCTAAAAAACTTGGTTTTCTCTTTCGCTCTCGGCGTTACTTTTCTTCCAAACAGTTGCTCACTCTGTATAAATCGCAAATCCGCCATGCCATGGAATATTGTTCCCACATCTTTGGTGGTGCCCCCAAAACCTCTCTCAGGCTTCTTGATTCCATTCAGAAAAGGGCAGTTAGGTTAATTAATGATTCATCTCTAACAGAGTCTCTCCACTCGCTTTCTCATAGACGCACTGTTTCTGCTGCATGCCTCTGCTACAGATACTTCCATGGGCACTGTTCTTCTGAATTGGCTTCTATAATTCCTGCTCTCTCTTTCAAAACAGTCCGAACACGTGCCGCAACTAGCCAACATCCATTTACTCCAACTTCAAACCCACAGAACCAACTTTTCATCTTCCTCATTTATTCATTCAACTGCCGTTTTCTGGAACAACCTTCCTTCATACGTATTTCCTGAAAATTAAATCTACAGAAGTTCAAGTCCAATGTCAACAAATATCTTCTTTCGTCTTCTTAACCTCAAACCCAAGCACGGTACTAAGTACTATAGGTTCTAATACCTCTCGTGTTTGGGGTTCACATAATATGGGATGAGCACCTGACCTTCCTGAAATATTCTGACAAAATACATAGCCCAGAACTTTTAGGGCCCTATGTAAAATTAAAGGAGAGCTAGGTGCGACTCCCAAAACTAACCATTTCTTACATTCTAAACTGAGTTCGCATGTAAATTCCTCTGTGTATGCTTCCATAAGCAGGATGTCAGCTCCGAATCCAATTAACGTTTTTTTTTTTTTTTTTTTTTTTTTTTTTTGCGCTGGAATGTTTATTACTTCACTGAATTTATGGGATAGCAGGGTACAAGATAGTTGGAGAAGGAGGTTACTTGTTGTTTTCCATGGAATTTCGATTTCTATAACAACCACTCATACCACATGAATATTAAAATAATTTATTTAGCTATTAACTGAATTTCTATATATTAAAGTAACCTTTCGGGAACCTTGCCGGAACTCATCCTCAGATCATGTGTTGGCTATTGCCAGCCTTCTGCTTGACAAATGTACTGCTCTTCGTACTACTACGCCTTCGTCTTTGGCGTAAAAACGAAAGTGAAGACTCCTCCCGAAAAATATCTTCGACCTACTAAACGTACTGGACATAGCTCTGGAGAGATTCTCTATATCTAAGGGATACAGAAAATAGATCCGTATGGACTCGTGCTTCATTAAGGTAGAGGTGGAATTGACTTAAGCTATCATGTAAAGATAACTTAGACGTAAGGATTTAAATTTCCCTATTTTTACATACCAATCATCATCGTTGACTCCTGTCATATTTAAACAAAAAAGTTCGATTACAGTTCATGAACACATCACTGGACAGTGGAGGATTGGAAAAACGTTGCTTGGTCTGACGAATCCCGATTATTGCTGTTTCATGATGGTGGGAGGATCAAAATAAGGCGAAAACAGCATGAGTCTATGAACCAATCCTGCGAGCTGTCAACAATGCGGACTGTTGGTGGTGGTGTAATGGTGTGGGGAGTGTTTTTGTGTTTCTTTTTGTGGGCTCCTTGATACCAGTAGAGCAACGTTTTGATGCCTCACTTATCTGGAAATTGTTCTCGACTAGGTGCATCCCTTCATGACTAGTTCCACCTGTTAATGGCCTCATTCAACAGGATGATATTCTATGTCACAATGCCAAAATTATACAGAGCTAGTTCCAGGAACATGAGAATGAACTCGGCCTACTGTAGTGACCTCCCTGTTCACAGATCTCAGTCCATTTAAGCACCTGTGGGATGGGGTGGGGGACGAGCTTTTCGGAATAGAGATCTCCAACAATCGAATTTTCAACAACGTTGGAAAGAATTTGAGTCAACATGGACCAGAATGGCGGTGGCATTAGGTAGGTTTGCCTAATAAAGTAGACTCATTATACTTATTCGGTAATTTTTTATTTAGGAATTTCCTAACGTATAGAAAATAATGCTGTGTGCAGAGCATCATTCTGCATGTAAATTACGAAATCATTTTCTTCCATTTGAGGATAAGTAAAATCGTCTTGTAACATTGATGAATAGCTGTCTGGATTTTAACACAAATACTCTTCAAAACCTGTAGAGTTTAATTCCTTTTCACTTTGAATTTTAGAGTACTCAGTGGCCCAGTAAACACATTTGATCATTGAACCAGTTATCTCGAAAATTGCCCCATCAAACGGAAGATTTTCATCATTATTTTCGCACATCTGGAGAAACTTTTTGTAAAATCAGCTCTCTGTCTGGATTGTCCTCATTAAGATTCGGAGCTTGCTTAACACATGTAGCATTATCTTCTGTTTGAAGCAAACATGGGTTTCTGCTTGTAATATTGTCGCACTTTCATTCTCATAAAAACGCTTGAATGTTTGAAAAAAAGTTTAGCTGTTCTCATTTTCATCACACTGGAATGTTTTGTAATAATTTCACAAGAATTTATTTTGATTTGTTTCATTATATGCGTCAGTAATGTATATAACGCTTGACTTCTCCCTGCGACAAACAGAATTATCCTTCTAAATACACTATTTTTAAGAGTTATTTTATTTACTTAAACTTGCATAGCGCAGCGTCTTCGCATTACACAGTGGAATCGTCACCGTCCTCCCCACACCTGGTGGAAAGAGGCCGGGATTCGAATCCTGTCATGACGCAAGGAACTTTAATGGGCTTTTTTCACTCTGTGGCTGAGTAAGTCGGTCCCAGGCGTAGATAGCAAGGTTTCTCCTCCCCGGGAAACTTTTATCGACCAGAGAACACATGCAATTTACGGACACAATATATATATATATATATATATATATATATATGGGTAGATGAAATAACCTTCCGGGTGACCCTAATGAAATAGTTTTAAATAGCGGAGTTTTGCTCCAGTTCTAATATGCTTCTGTTAATCATAGAAGGAAACGGATGAACCCATTAGATATGAATGGCATGACTCTGATGATACTGTTCAGGTTGCTGACGAATTGAACAAGTTAATTTACGCATGCGTTACATTTCAGGCGTGTTAGCATTCATGATTATAACAAAAAAGTGTGAAAAATAGCAAAAAGCAATGGCTTTTTAGCGCAAACCGAGAATATTTCGTTTCTGCACATCCGCCATATTGCCCATTTATCCTCTCAGTAAGCGCGCGGCAATGTAGTTGTCCAGCTCTTGAGCTACAATATATTGCATATGGATAACACATGTGATATGAATGCAAAAAAGAAAAATAATTACCGGATTTCAATTGCTTCGATTTAAGTTAAATTTGGAAAGGCTCTACAAATCGGGCTAAAAGAGCCAAATATATAAAATTCCATGAAATCCATCCACAGGGTTGTTACATGCTGTCGGACGATCAAAGAGATAATAATTGTCAAATTTCTATTTGTCCGATTTTAATGAACTTCTGGATGACTCAACAAACCTTTTTAAAAGATACAAGTATTAAATTTTATATAAATCCATCTATTAGGAGTCGAGTTATTGCCTATGAAGAGACAGACATGGTGAAGACAATAGGTGTTTTAAGCATATATTAACAAACGCGCCTATTAAACATTTTAGATGATGGAACTTTATTACTAAATATGTTCAGGTGAGAGTTCTACCCCACAGATATTCATTTTATCACCTGAAAATCACACGGAACTGCTTGTCTAGTAGGTTTTTTATTATTTTTTAAGGTAGTTTTACTCCAAACGTTTTTTCCCCTCTGAATGCGTATTGAATCCAAAGCCAGTTTGTAGCTCTCATGCATAATATCACGGTAGTTAAATAGAAATTATTGGCATTACTGAAAGAAGTATTTCAAAAACCTTGATTGGTAAAGCAGCCCATCTCCAGTAATTGCAACCGTTCTAATTTTTAAAAAAATGCTTTATACAACTTGTGCAGATCTAAAATTCCTTAAAAGTGTTTGTAGTAAAAATAGATAATAGATTGGTTAGCTCGAATTGCGTCGCATGATTCGAAAAATGCTCCTAAGGATACAAATCGAGTAAAATCGAAAACTTGTATTGGAGGTTACTTGCTGGGAATACTTGCATTAGACTTTGAACCATCTTCCTCCTCCCCCATAGGATTTTCCTTGTGATTACCATCAGTTTAGACAACTCGATGATCATCTTGGAAGCAACAGAAGTGATAACAACAAAGTGATGTTTTAAAGTGACATCTGCGCATCGGTTCCAAATCATTCTAGGCAGCAGGAATTGTTGCTCCCGCTATGATGGGAAGTGTAACTGAACAGCAGCATAGGACGCTGCTGTTCAGAGACACTTGAATGCTCTGGATGGCCCTCTTATCTAATGTGGATTTTGTCTTTTTATATATAGAAGTTGGCATCGTCAGTGAGCAGAACCATCTTTGAAAAATGGGGATTTTGGAAACAACGATGAAGCAGCCGGCAGGAATCTAGTGGTGGGGGACCTATCATTGAAAATTGCCTGCATTCTTTGCATCTGATTGCGATACAAACGATTCTCGCGAAAGCCGTATACATTGAGAGTGTCTCTTATAATACGATTGAAACGGATCGTTCTATATACTACTCAGGATTGTCTCGTCGCATGCGGATTTTCGCGATGGCAGTTCGAGTGACAATTCTCTCACCGCATTGACGATCTATAATTTAAAAAATGTGCTTGGTTCTAGTACGTCGATTGGAATATCTCTTTGCATTCCGCCTCTGTTTCATTAAATAATGCTTATGTGGCATCACGCAGAAAATGTACTTGATAAGTTAAGGGAATTTCAATAGCAGTATACCTAATTACTATGCACATATGCAAAATAATCGAAGTAATATACTTATACTCAAGCAGTATTCTACCACTTTCCTCAAAATTGGCATTGACAAGTTGTTGCTGTGCATTGTGGGCGATCACCCAGAGCCCTTTTAGGAATTCAGTAGTAGATTCTCATGTAAACGAATTACAGAAATTATTAGTATTCGCTTAAGTTAAATTAAAAAACTGTAGCATTGATAGCAAGATCAGATGGATGTGGGCACAATCATGTTTTTACTTTCGAGATCTACTGCACACAGCTTCAATTTATATGGTGTTCAGCAGCAAAAGCGGACTTGTCGGTTTGCTGTTGGAGGGGAAGGGAAAACAAAAGTTAGAAATATAGTTTAGCTACATGAGAAAAACGTTACAGTAGACAAATTACGCTTTTGGTGATCCATACTTATTAGAGCATCACGGTTTAAAACCTATTTTTCCTTTGGGTCATCCACAAAGAATTTGCTTAATTAAGAATCACCCTGTACACTAAAAAGATATTAACTGTTTGAATTAAGAAGGCATATATGTCAAACGAAAAATTACACGATGTCATATTTCATTTTAGAATTTTTATTATGGATGAACCTTAATTCAATAATTCCTTCAGGCTAAAGTATAAGTTTAGATTTTTTTGTCAATTTCTTTGTGAAGAATGCGCCTAAGATTGAGATCTGTGTCATTGCCATTCTAAATGTATACGTCGCCACTGGAAAAGAAATGATGGATCACAAGCACCACCTGGTATAAGGGCTTGGTTCACATGAACGAAAAAAAAAAAAAAAGAAATGAAAAAAGCCATCGATATGATGAGTTTCCGACAGGCACTATTTTGTTGCACCCCTTAATGGATGACGACTATTTATTTCGATTTTAATATATTAATTTATTTGGCTTAACTGAAAAATTATCATCATATTTGTTTTTCGCTAAAATTATGCGCGATATCCTTGCTTGTTAATTCTTATAATTTCACACTTATAACACTGCCTTATTTAAAAATTTTATTTAAATTTCATATTTTAAAATTCTTTTGTTTATTGTTGTGTATCGCTGCTGTTACTAATTAACTGTGAAATGTCCCATTGCTCTTGAGAAGTAAAGCAAAGTGAAGAATAAATAATTTTTCCGTCTAGAAATCCTAGTGAATGAATTCATCATTAGAGATTTCGCTAATGGAGATTATTTCGTGCGATATCTATATTTACAAATATAGATATGCAGACGGTTTAACTCATTCTCTGTTGTTTTCTAATTTGAAGCTTCCCTTATCGCATATTAGTATTTAGCGAGTATTAATATTTAGTAAGTCCGATGCAAGAAAGCATTAAATAAATATACAGTTAATAATTCAAACAAAACAGAATATTCACACCATTCCCATTCCTGTTGTTCATTTAGAAAGAGGCTATATGACTTTGGAAACTCAGCTACTCCGCGGTGCTCCTGTGGACAGGAGGAGTCCTGGGAGCACCTGGTCTACGAGTGTGACCACTACGAGGACCTCTAATGTCAACTATACACCAAGATTCACTCGCTTCTTCGAAACCAGGAGGACACAGTTCTGCAAGAGGAAGAGACTTGCAAAGCATTCACACTTTTTGCGCAAAATCTGTTCACAAGACAACGGACCCTCCCCTCCCCTTGAGTGGAGGTATCCCAAAAGTTCACAAATCCATGAATAGGCCAATATCAATCACGAGACAACAGCCATCCCTCAATGGCCCAGAGTAATGGAAATACAACCAAGACTGACTCAACTCGGTCAAAGACACCACAGAACACCAGAAGAACCTCATCTTGCCCTATTGGGCACCTGGACTAAAGGACATCCAAGATGGTCATATGACTCAACATACACTGTTTCTCTCTTGAACGGTGCTTTCTTTCCCCTCCCGTGGGGAGAGGGGGCTTCTCCCCCATCCTCCCCTTCCCCAAATCTCTTCCCTCTGGTTTAGCACGGGCCTGCTTTATTGCAATCGCGGGGCCAGCCTCTCTATCGGCCCCTTACTTCCTTTTTTTCTCTCCAGTCTTCAACCCCCCCCCACGCCCCTTTACTGTTGACTTTCACAGCGTTTTCAGCCCTACGCGTCCAAATTTAACTACATCAAAATTTCTTTCCCGACCCATTTAGGCATATAGAAAATATTATTTCAGCATATAGCCCCTCGCAAGCTTCTAAATTATTCTAACAAACGCTAATAACTAACCGCGGGCAGCACTTTTTTCTTTTTTCTTTTTTTCTTTCTTTCTTTTTTTTTTTTTTTTCTTTCAGGTTCTAGCCACTGAAATCCCGGGAAAGTAGGTGACAGGACCCGCCGGAGTACTATATAGGTAACACCTGGCCGGCCTCCCCGTGGCGAGGTATGGTAACGTCGGGTTCCATTAGGGGACCGGCGGCTAACAGGCCGGGTGAACAAGGGCACAACATGCTACATACCACATGATTCATATACTTTTAAATCCCTGGCTTGTCCGATACCGTGTACATACGCGGAGATGGAAGAAATCCCAGGAGCCGTTTAGACCCAAATATACCTATTCCCATTCCTGCTTTAAATTTAGTCTGATTCACTACCTCTGCCACTCAACTTATTCCAGTGTTCGACAGCCTGCTGCCCATAAGTGAACTTCATGAGATCTAAGTGTCTGTCAATCCCTGGGATTTTATATTTGTGTTTCTCACGTACGATGGAGAACAGATCTTCCTTATTTATTTTACTTAATCCTGTCAGTGCCTTCTACCCCACAGTCAGATCTCGTAGATGTCTGGTTGTCAAACTTTGCAGTCCACACCCTTTAAGCCATCCTCGTAAATGCATCGCTTTGCACTCATTAGGCTGGTTTGCCTTTCTCTGAAATTTCTCAAGAAGTTCTTTGTCTTTTTTAGGTGCGACATCCATACCTGAATACAATATTCCAAATGCAGTCTAGCCATCGCATTATAAAGAGGAATAATGATGTACTTATTCCTACTAGCAAAGTTCCTATAAATCAAAGTGCCTATCCTCCTGTTTACACTGCATAAAAATTTTGTCAGATTGAATCATGACACCTAAGTCATGATTTTTTCATCTTGAAGCACTTTTAGCTCCGCTTCCGCTAGCTTATACGTGATGCTGGAATGTGAAGATGTAAGTGTTTGTAATTGTGGCAGTAAATAATTCTGTTCTTTATAGAGACTGTCAATGCGAAGTTCCGATAACCTTTGAAACTTCAAAATCTGACACTATTTTTCACCTATGATTAGGAAAATGGGCGAATCCGGAAAACCACTCAAGAATCGGCGAATTTTAGCTTATTGATGAACTATGAATGAAACGACTCATCGATTATGATAATTTTTTGGGTTTTATGAGTTGCACTTTGGAGCAGTAGCCTCTGGTAATGATTAGCTAAACACGTTTAATGGTTAGTGAATGTTTTTAATGAAGCAATATCGACACGTAAGTTTAATCCATTTATTTGTACATATGCCGCCTGAAAAAAAATTAAGGAGCCCAAAGGACTGTGACCATTCAAATGCAAACATAGATTGAATCTCTTATGGAAACAGCTACGTTTGACAAAGACTCGACACTGGAAAGCGATGGTGAAGCGATAGTGTGAAACACTGCGCTTTTCCATTTCTAAAAATATATGAAATGTGGAAAAGGAATAAAGAAATACATACATTTAAGGTGGAAAAGCAAAATGTTTCTCACATTAACGAGAAGCAAAGGTGTGTTTCTGATGTTTGGTTATATGGATCAAAAATCCTAATTACATCTCTGTGTATGGACAAGTGACAATTTATTCCCCCTTCCAAAAATATACCGTAAACAACGAAGGAAAAAAACCGAAAAAAAGGTTACACCTGTACAGTATTAGGTACAATGAATTGCATTATAGAAATACAATAGTTTTTGTTTTTTTATAACTATAATATGACCATTGAAAATCAAGAAAATTCTAAAATCCAGCTAAAACCCGGTTCCATAGTTGCCAGATTCCGGAGGTTCATTATTTTTGCCTATAATACCTTAAATAGGCTATAGTGTAAAACAAATTATTTTCGTAGTTTTTCATTGACATTTTTCAGTGTAAAAAAAATTAATATCGAAAACAAAATACGAATAAGCTATACGCATAATTAGTTACTCAAAAACACAAAAGTACATTTTAAATTTTCAGTCAAAGAACAGCAGTAGTTTCACGAAGTAGCCTTTCGTACTGTTAGGTTTTCAGCCTAAAACTAGTTTGACAACTCAATTCGTCTCGGCTTATCGTGTCAACATTTATTTAGCAGTAGACGCTATGACCTAAGGCATTATTAGCTGAAGTCGGTAGTTCCAGTTTTCATTGCAAACGTGAATTTATTTTCTGGATAATCGTACAATGCATTCAAAAGTATATGATAATCAGAAACAGTCAGGTGTCGAAATGGAAAATAGGAAATTTTACGAACGGAACACTCATTAATAACATACCATATTCTTAATAATCATTTATGTGTAATCAGTGATGGTTTCAATGATGTAGCTGCTTATTGCGAACCGGATAGACATTCCGGTGTGCTCCAACCCATTTTGAGCCCTGAAGAGGAGGACGTCTAGCCAGCAGAAATACATCGGGTTATTTCGATGTTCTGGGGCACCAATGTGTTTTAAAGTGTATTAGGAGGAGTGATATGAAAGTAATGCCTCCTACTTTTTTTCCCAGAAAATTTAATTCCTACATCAATTAATCTTTGATCATTGCTAAATACACCTGTTATTTTTCCACAAAGTTACCATCATTTTCTATGAACTTCCGCCATCTCTGAGTTACACTCTGTATAGAATACAGTTACACTCTGTATCCTATAAAAGTCCTTATTCTTCTCTGGAGGGCTTAGTGAACACTGTGCTTGAGCTGGTCGTCGTCCGAAAAATGGGTTCCATGGAGTGCATCCTTCAGCAGGCCGAAGAGGTGACATTCGGAAGGCGAAAGATCCGGGCTATGAGAGGGGTGAGGAAGAACAGTGCACCCCAGTTTTGCAATAGTCTCCATCGTGCGCAGGCTAGTGTGGGATCGTGCGTTGTCATGGAGAAGAACCACCTCATTAAGGTTTTTGTTTGTTTGTTTGTTATTTGGTTTTTAGGAGCATTAGCAACTAAGGCCATATTGCACCGGGGATATGCGATGGTCATTCCCTGACCTTTCCGCATCCTCCGTATTTGGTGGTGACGAGCTCGAACCCGGTCTAAATCAAGAAGCGTGTGCTACGCACTGCTGCTCCTTCCCACCTGGCTACGGAGGCGCCAAGGTTTTTGTCTGGTCGAACTCTACAGATGCGGGCTTTCAACTTTTTCAACGTTTCCACATGTCGATCTGAGTTGATTGTGGTGCCACGTTCCAAGAAGTCCACAATAGCAGGTGGTAGAATAAATAAATAAATAAATAAATCTTTATTGTGAAGTAGATTTACAGCACAATATCCCATCACGGCGACGAGCGCCAGGGGTTCACATATAGATAACATAAGTACAAATTCAAATGGCTACAAAATATAGCGAACACATACAAAAGGCTACAAAATACAGATTACAAATGCAAAAAGAAATACAAATACATCATAAAAACAAGGAGCTGAACACAAATAAAGAAAAACAAATACAACTTGGCAGTGATTCAGGTTTCAAGAGCTTTGATAAACTTGTGTCTGTCCTTCTTTTTACTTATTATGGTGTCGATGTCGGCGTCCACACGGTTGAGGGCAGCGAGCATCTGCTTGGGCAGAAATCTTTCGGTGAGTACAAGCCTGTTGTGGTGAGCCACAAGTGCTGGTACCGACCTTAGGCTTGGCTGTGGAATCCTCCAAGAGCAAGCATTCCAAATATTTGGAGATGATATTTGGCCTGAGATGAGTTTGGCTGTGAAGACCAACCTCTTTTCAACGATCAGGAACTTCAACCTCGGGATGTCGAGTGCTTGTGCCATCATGGTAGTTGTGGTAGCGGGAGGTAGCCGAAGCTTGTTATTCGCCCATTTCAGTAGCCAGTATTCAGCAGTGTACACCCGCTTAAGGTTTGTATGTGCAGCAGAAGCCCATATTTCTGCACCATAGAGAATGGCAGGGTAGACGGTGGAGGTGATGAACCTTTCTGGCAGCCCCCCTCCCCCACATACTTCTCTTTCAACCCATTCACGGTACTAAGTACTATAGGTTTTGATACCTTTCGTGTTTGGGGTTTTCATAAAAAAAAAAAAAAAAAAAAAAAACTCTGTCGTTATGACTTTACCTACAGAAGGCTGTCTTTTAAACTTCTTCCGCGGTGAATTTTTATGGTGCCACTCCATCGACTATCTCTTCGTTTCAGGGTCATAATGGTGGACCCAGGTTTCGTCACCTGTTGACTATGCGTGAAAGAAAAACCTCTACTTCACTCTCGTAGCGATGGAGAAGTTCCGTACAGATGACTTTCCAGGCTTCTTTGTGCTCATGTGTCAGCATTTTAGGGATCCACTGGACGCAAACCTTGTCGTAGCCTAGTTCCTTTGTGATGGTTATCTCAGCAGGTTTCCCCATACCTACTGCATTGCACAATTCGCGTGTTGTGATGCGGCGGTCCTCTTTGATCAGCGCGTCAATCCGACTCTTGTTGCCTGTTGTCACGGACGTTACTTGCCGGCCGCTTCGCGGCTTGTCAACAATGTCAATTTTTTTTTTTTTTTTTTTTTTAAGGTCTTAGCCACTGAAATCTCAGGAAATTAGGTGGCAAGACCTGCCAGAGTAACTTAAGTCTACTGGGTTCCTGGTCTGCCTCCACGGGGCGAAGGTGGGGCAACGTTGCGCCTCAGCAGGGGGTTCAGCGGCTAAACGACCAGATGAACAACGGTACACGGCACTACACATATACAATATCCATACACTTTTAAATCTCTGGCATTTCCAGTGAACTGGTACACCCACAATGAAAACTACGCGGAGATGGGGGAAACCCCTGGTGCTGTCTGACATTAAATACACCTTACACCGTAATGCTAATTTCTCCACCCTTAAAATGTCTTACCCAAAGTGTAACTGTACTCACATCTACAGTGTTGTCACCATAAACATTTGAGACACGTATGGATTTCAATAGGTGTAACTTCTTCCTTGGTAAGAAATTCAATCACCACTCTTTGCTTGATACGTATATCTGTGACATCCGCCATTTTGAACTATCCGTGTGCTGTACTCACGAGACCGATCACTGTGCCACTTAGTATGATTAAACTACATACCTCTAGTAACCACTCAGTGACACGCGAAATGATCTACGGCGCCACATTTGAAAGAAAAATTAGGCGACATTACTTTCGTACGGTTGTCGTAGTATAAATAATGGCCATATGATGCAAGGAAGCCTAAGGCTTATGCTGCACCAGTCAAAAAAAAAAAAAAAAAAAGTAAAATAATAAAATTAAATTAAATAATTAATAAATATTAAAAGAAAAGAAAATATACAGCCTATGCATTTCCCTCCTCCCGTAGGTAACTATCCAACTGACCTTTGAATTTCCCCAAACTGTCAGCCTCAACCACTCATGTAGGTAACTTATTCCAGTAATTTCTAACTCGCTGGCTAAAATAAAACTTCCTGCTATTGCAAGGTCTTAATATCTCCCCCCGTAACTTGAATTTATGTTCCCTAGTTCTAGAATGCTATATAACCGGGAAAAATTCATTTTACTTTTGCCTCACAGAACCTTAAACACCTCAATCAAGTTTCCTCTAAGGCGCGATCTCACCAGGCGAGTTACCCGTCTCTAGACCCTTTCAAGAAGCTCGATGTCTATTTTTAGGTGCGGTCTCCATGCTTGAACACTGTATTCCAAATGTGGTCTAACAATAGCCTCATATAATGAGATTATGACATCCTTCTCTCTACTAGCAAATGTTCGATAAATCATCGATAGGACACGATGTGCCTTCCTTGCAACCTGTATACAATGCTCGGAGAACTTCGTGTCTGACCTTATCGTATCTCCCGAGTCCCTTTCTTCCACTACTGACTTTAGTTCAACTCCACCAAGTGTATAAGTTATTTTGGGGTTACTGTTCTCCAAGGTCTAAGACCTTGCATTTTGCTAGATTAAAGCAAAGCTGCTACTTTTCTGACCATCCTTGAAGATCTACGTCACTCTGTAGAAGTGACTTAGATAGGTGACTCTGAAGAAGTCACCTTGAAGTCTATTTAAGTCACTCTGCTTGGCGGTGATCATTAACTACTCTACCAATCTTCACATCATTTGCAAATTTAGACATCATGCCCTCTATCCCTTCATCGATGTCATTTAAGAAAATCAAAAATAAGTGGTCCCAATACTGATCCTTGGGGAACCTCACTTCTTACAGTACTTTAACCCAATATCTGAAGAATAATCATTTATCACAACCTTCTGCTCCCTGAAGCCATCCTGCTATCCATCTAAGGATTTTCAATGTGATTCCAACCTGTTCCAGTTCATAAAGTAACCGTTCATGTGCGACTGAGTCAAATGTTTTGCTGAAATCTAAATAAACAATGTCGAAATTATTTCCTAAATCCAGCTCATGAGTGACCCTGTCAAAATAGCTAACCAGATTTGTTAAACATGATTTTCCCATTACAAATCCATGCTGTATATCAGGAGTCGACAACCTGCTGCTCTTTGAACTTGTAACTGCGGCTCTTTAACTTTTAGCCAACAAGTACGACAAGCGACGTATTTCCGCGAACAAATATTTTCGACCATGAAGTATATTAAAAATAAATCAAGAAACCGTCTGAAAACAGTGCGAGTCTCTCAGCATGTTTAAAGATGAAAATTACGGCATATTCGCCTGATGTTGAGAGACTCGGTCAGGAAGTTCAGCAGCAAAAGTCACATTAATTCGTACCTAACTGGATGTTTGTTACGTTTTTTTCTGTATTAATAAATAATATTGCAAAAAATATATTTTTTAATGGAACACCTTCCCACTCTATTTCATTTCTTAAAAAACAACTTCCCTCATCCCAGCTTGAGCTGAGGTGCGGCTGTTCGGATTTTTTTTTTTTTTTTTTTTAATTATATCAAAAATGGCTCTTTACTCAAAAAAGGTTGCGGATCCCTGCTGTGTTTATCCTTCAGAATTCCATTTCTATCTAAATAATCCTGAATTCCACCCTTGATAATTGCCTCAAAGATTTTTCCTACTACTGAAGTCAGAGGGACTAGTGGGTAATTTCCCACAACACGCTTAGAACCCCTTTGTATATTGGCGATACATTGGCACTTTTCCAATCCAACGGAATCTCTCCTGAGTCCAGTGGTGCTCTCATAATTAAATGCACTCACTAGCTGCCTCCTTTAAAATTATGGGGTATATACCATCAACCCCAGGAGCCTTACTCGCTTGTAGGCTCGAAAATTTTTTCATTAAATAATCATGTGAAATTTAAACATCACTAATTGCATATTTTCCAACTTCACTCACATAATTTCTCATTGATATAAAGCGTTTTTCTTCTGTAAATATAGATGCAAACGTTAACTGTTGAATTCATCTGCAACATCAGCTGGGATATCTAATACACTGGTGTGCAAAATTTAAGGATCCACACTATTTCTAAAGGTTACAAGCACAAAATCTTTACTTAAGGTACTCTTTACTGATGAGAGTAGATTCAGTCTCAGTAGTGATTCTGGACGTCAGCTAATCTGACGAGAGGTTGGCACACGGTATCACCCCGCAAACATCACTGAAAGGGATCAATATGGCGGTCGAGGTGTTCTCGTCTGGGGAGGCGTTATCTTGGATGGATGTACCCAACTCCAGATACTGGAAGGCGGTACTGTAACCGGTGCACGCTGCAGTACTGAGGTAATCCTTCCCCATGTGCGTCTGTTCCGATGTGCCATTGTCCCTGAGTTCGTGTTTATGGATGATAACGCCACACCCCCATCGCACTGCAGCTGTTGATATGTTTTTGGAAAGTGAGGACATTATTCGTATGGATTGGCCTGCCCGTTCCACCGATCTAAATCCCATCGAATATATATGGGACGCTCTGGAGAGAAGCCTAGCGGTACGTCCACACCCACCAGAAAATGTTCACCAGCTGAAGATGGCGCTGACAGAGGAATGGACGATGTTACCGCAAGAACTTATCAACAACATGGTTCATTGTATGGACAGGCGGTTCAAAGCCTGTAACATTAGGGCTGGCCATATCTCTACTGAGGACCACTCTTCCCTTTGTTCCATCTTTGGCAGTGATGCATCTGTATAATGGCAGCCAGTGCTATGTTGCCATTTTTGAATATAGTCCCTCTATACCGTTTTGTTTCCGTTGTTGTGTCGGTGTTGTTTCCTTCAGCATTTCTGTACCTCACGAGGTTCGTTCGGTACGCTTTTCCCATATCCAGGCCACTCTTATGAGAAGCTACAGGTGAAAACCTAACTGGTCCTTAAATTTTGCACACCACTGTATTATCTCACGTCCATTTGATTTGTTCTTATCTTCTTTGCATTTATATATGTGAAGAATTCCTTATCCCCACCATTTCTCTCTGTGCTAACGATTTCTTATAATCTGCATTTGCCAGCCTAACTTTTCTGTGGCACAATTACAGATCAATTTGTAGCTGTTATAGGCTTCAGTACTTTTTATTGCTCTGTAACCTTTCCGTGCCGTCATTTTCTGCTCAAGTAATCTGGCAGCTTCATTCAACGAACTTGGAATCCTCATGGAGTATTTTTTAATGGTATATACTCATTAAAAGCTTCTGTGATTAATGTTTTAAAGGTATACATAATTCAATTGTATTCGCTCTCTGTGAGATATCTACCCAGTTAATAGAGGCCATGTAGCACCTTAAGGCATCGTAATTTCCTTTCGTGAAATTATAACCCATTCCTTTGCCTTTTACTACTGTTACCTCTCTCTCTCTCTCTTCATCGTCTACCGTAGAACTCTGTGATCACTTCCTGTACTGTCAGCCCTATCATTTAATCTGGTTCATGGGTGATGATCAGGTATAGAACATTCTTTTCCGTACTACTTTCCCTGACATATTGATACAAATAATAATCATCTAGTTGATTTAAAAATGTTGTCTCCCATGTAGTTTCCTGCCCATATGCTCCAATCTATTAGAGGCAAAAAAAAAAAAAAAAAAACCAAACTATTATATTAGAGTCACTCGGTAATTTCTTACGTATACCCATGTGTATTGTGTCTCTGTAAATTGCATGTGTTCTCTGATCGATTTTCCTGTTTTTCTGGACAAAAAAAAAAAAAAAAAAACCACAGTTTCTGGGAAAAAAAACCTTGCATCTAGGCCGGAGACTGAATAACTCAGTCGCGAAGTGAAAAAAGCCCATTAAAATTTCTCGCTTCATCGACGGAATTCGAACCGGGAATCTTCCACCTGGTGTGGGGAGTATGGTGACGATACTACCCATAATAAGACATTGATGCTTACTTGCGCATTCCATTTGCATGTAGAGGCTCTCATCATAATCTTCACAAAACACTTGGCCTATAGATTACTCCCACTCTCATTATACCTTTGCTTCCAACTAGCTTACACCATACAGATTTTATATTAACATGCGAAACGTCTGAATCCGGGGAAGCTTTCTTCGCGCTCAGGCTGCTTTTGATAAGAAACATGATCCCACTACCCCTTCTATCTGCCCTGTCCTTCCTAAATACATTTGTACATTGTACACCCTATACTGAAACTCATCATCCCCTATTTCTGAGTGGGACAATATTTCCGTAAGCCCTGTTATATCAGCGTTACTTATCCTAACCAGCAGTCCGAATCCGCTAATTTTCGATGACACTTCTGACATTACTGTCTAGACAATTAAGACTTAGTGTTCTTGTATAGTTAATTACCCTGGCACACCCCTTGACATTATTTATGCTTGCTTCCCTGCCATTAGCTACCTGCTCATTTGAAATGTTTGTGCCCTCAGATCATCTTGCTAATATGATCTGTTGCAGTAACAAATTGTACGTTGCCATTATTTTCTTAAGACACCGTAAAAGATGTTAAAACGGCAGTCATTTACTCTGAAAGCGTAAATGAGTGTTGCCATTTTTACGTCATGGATGTAGCGAGAAATAAATTATAGTGCCTAGTTGCTAATATTAGAGGGCAGCTTGGAGAGCCATCAAATCCTAAGCTAATATGATCTGTTTTGCGATCTTTTCCATTTATGCATTTCCAAAATACGGTAAGCGTCGTACAATATGTTAGTTTTCAACATTAATGGTCTTAAAACCCTTACCTCTTGAATTTTGTTAAATCAATTTTATGTAAATGTTTGCGTGTTAGTCATTATTATGGAATAGGTTGAGAATGGCTAACAATGACTTACAAATAAGTAAATGGTAAGACTAGATAAGTCTCTTCGATGGCATGCATATACAGTACTATAATTCAAAAAAGCAAACTAAGACGGAAATACTACGTGTGAAATTAAAAAGTTTAGTGAAAAATGAAAAGTGAATTGTAAAAATCCGGAAAATAATATTTCAAAAAACACCCGTTCCTTGTACCTTAGCGGTACATTGTATCTACTAGGAAAATACCTATAATAGAAAGGCATTTCAGTTGCGGCCAGGATGGAAAATGGTTAAACCTCGTCGCTGAAACCTGGGTTTCACCGATGAGTTAATCAGAGTCGGAACCTGGGTCTGGGTAGTGGCATAATTTTTAATTAAAATACAGGATACTTCTCCATTGGAGCAGTGCAATGCTAAGGCAACTTCTGGCGAATGGCCTCTACAATATGAGATCAATGCATAAGTAGCAAACCTAGTTTGCTCACAGCTATGTACAGAAAGGGGCTATGCGCGACATGTACAACAACTCTCTATAGCAATAAGTGAATACAAGTTTTAAAGTTTAAAACGTTAATATAAAATTATTAGTGCCATGAAATGGTCACTTCCAGTTAGATTTCTTTGTGTTCTTATTATGACGTTATAAGTACGGGTCCACTTAATTTAATCATTTTCGTATTTATATTATAATTTTCATAATAAATTTGGTTCCTGATTTGATGATAAATTAAAATGAAAGCTACCATTTATTAATTGGCAGCTTTCATTTGAATATATTATATTTCTTTTTGACGTGAATACGTCTTTAAATTCAGTCCGGTATAGGGGGTCTATACGAAAACTCTAGCGACCAAAAAAATGACAAGATTTATCGCGCTTATATCTCGTAAACTATAAATGGTAATCTAATGATATACATTTTGTTGGATAGAGGGTTTATGTCCGTATCTAAAATGGTGGGTAGTGGGGGGGGTGCAGCGGTGAGGAGGGGAGGGTAGCGCTTGCGCGTGAACACTGAAAATGGCGACGCCGCGTGGCGTTTGGGCAGTGTAACTTTGGCTTGCGAAGAGATAGGACGTTGAAATTGGTGTTGATTTGTAGAGAATAACAGGATATACAATATTATTTAGCAATAATAACCGATAAAATAAAATTTGTAAAGTTATAAGCCGATAAGTGTGCTGAGTTGAAGAAAGTTTTCATAATGTCGAAAAAATTGCAAAGGAAATATGAACAGAAATGTAAGAAACGTATATCATTGGAGAGAAAAATTCAAAATTTCAACGTGAGTTCAACTTGAAGTACATTTCTACATTGTCCACTACTCTGGGCAACACTTATATAGCTTTAACCTTTGTAAGAAACATCGATGTAAATACTATGCCATATGTATCTTACTTCTTCTATCATCGGCCTTTGATAAATAGATTTATACTTCATTTATAACCACCAAGACTTTATTCATTTACATCTTACCCTTCCTCTAATAACACAAAGACTGATTCACGCCTTAAACGATTGCGGTTGTGTCCCCGTACACAACCCCCCCCAATTCCCCCCCCCTTTTTATACTTCACTCCTTGGCTATATGATTCTGACAGTAATAATTAATTCTACGTGAATCACTTTTTATTAAATGCTAATTTCTTGATATTTTAACAGAGAAATCTAAAAATGTTTCTGATTTGTTACTGATGAAATCCTATCATCAGGCCAGATAATGAGAAATCAATCAAAAATATTCAAATTCATCACCAAATCTTAGGGACAAAAAATATATGAAAAAATATTTCTATATTAAACATACCACATAAATGAGAGCTTACATATGCTCAATTTATCCGACGTTTTATTAATATTTTAGAAATAAACAAGGAGTTACCTTTTATTGTCCGTAGGATTTCTTTCCCAAATCTCCTTATACGAATGAATTACTTAAAACAAAATTACATAATTTAAAACTCATAATGTGTTCCTCACTATTGACACACGGACAGTCCAATACCCCAGGATCACAGTGGTGAACCCTATCCCGATCCCAGAAATATTAAACCCCCCATGCAATCTCTAGTGAAGGAAGACATTTTGTCTTAAACGCGAATGAGGAATAGAGTACAAATAAAATACTATTAAAATAAGATAAAAATACGATAAAATAATGCAATTAAAAATTCCTCACTGGAATACGAATAAAATACTATTAAAACGCGATAAAACAATGAAATTAAAGAATTCCTCCCTCATAATGTTTTTTGTCCGCTTAAAAAAAAGGAGGAATTCTTTAATTTCATTGTTTTATCGCGTTTTAATAGTATTTTATTCATATTCCAGTGAGGAATTTTTAATTGCATTATTTTATCGTACTTTTATCTTATTTTAATAGTATTTTATTTGTACTCTATTCCTCATTCGCGTTTAAGACAAAATGTCTTCCTTCACTAGAGATTGCATGGGGGGTTTAATATTTCTGGGATCGGGGTAGGGTTCAACGCTGTGATCCTGGGGTGTTGGACTGTCCGTGTGTCAATAGTGAGGAACACATTATGAGTTTTAAATTATGTAATTTTGTTTTAAGTATCATTTCCTAATTTATTCGTATAAGGAGATTTGGGAAAGAAGAAATCCTACGGACTGAATAAAATTGCACTCCTTGTTTATTTCTGAAAAATTAAACATACCAATAAACTATATTTTATTATCACTTAGTATAGTGTTTCGTTATAATCCATTGTTATTATAAGTATTATAGCCATATAATTGCTTCTTTCAAACTCTTATTATCGGATATTGTGCTGTTCTTTCTGTTTCCAGTTGATGCTGGAAATAATTCTTTGCCATTACCTGTTATATGCCATACTTTAATTTTTCTTGAATTAGGTTCCATCCAAAAAGAGAATGAATAGAGTTGGAATAATAATTAGCCTGAAATAAATGAATAATAGACTCGCTTATCGTTTAATGAAAAGGGAACTGTGATCAAACAAATGAGTTTCTTAATCATTGGGTTCACAAAGAGAAGCCTGATCAATTGGTCTATGCGATAATGCGAACTATAATATAGAGACGCTGCTGTCCATTTAATTTATATGTTAATTCTCTCTCTCTCTCTCTCTCTCTCTCTCTCTCCCCTTTATCAAGATCACCCTCATTCTCTGTGTCCGTCTCAATCTTCCTTCCCCATTTGTATTTGTTCTCATTATAAACATTGGATATATATATATACTCACTCGGGAGGCCTGGCTAGCATCTGACAGACCTCCCAAATGTCTTGTCAGAAATGACACCGTAGCTGTCGGCCAGGGTGGAGTGGAGCAGGTGTTCAAGGAGGTGAGGCTGGTTCTTCTATCAAAAGTTCTTTCTCTACGCTCCTGCCCCTAGGTATCTATTTTACTTGACCCTGACAGGAGGGTACGTTTTTAATAACGGAACATGCGGCAGAATTCTAAAATGTATACACTTTTTATTGTATCTCTTGATAGTCTTTTGCTCTCCCCACTAGAAAGTGGAGAAAATACTATAAGGAAGATCCCCCCTCTCTCTCCCCTCTGTGGCAGAATAGTGGCAGTGTTATTTGACATCCTTATTTGTAGAGCGTCTATTCCACCTCTGCAGTATATTTTAGAATCCAATGTACTCATAAGTAGCATAGAATGCACAATGCTCGGATGAACGGCTTGGATCCGAATGCAGTTGTAGCAATAAATTTCTAGATATGCAGGTCTTGACATATTTGTGTAGATATTATGTGTTATTGCGTTCTTTCTTTCCCCCCCCCCCATTTTACAGATCTTAGAATACACTGGGCCGTTTGTTTCCTTTTCGTTTAATATCGTTTGTTTTTGGTATAAACTTGCTGTAGATATTGATCTATATTATTTAATTGGCTGCATCACCATAAAATAGAAAGTACCTAGAAAGAAAATGTGTAAGAAAGAAAATAGAAAGAATGTATAACTACGAGAATAGTTATACACCTTCTCACTTTGATTAACTAGTTGCAGTCCAAGGTATGTAGTTTCATTCCGGTGAAAACCAGGATAATCAAAGAAAAGAAGGAAATATCCTTAAGTATAAATATCAACTATGAGGAAATTTGTATACTTATGTCCTCAGAGCTAATTTATATGTTTTCTGAGTATCAATAGTATGCAAAGAGACTACGACATTAACATTTATGGGATGCTCATGGTGTCTGTAATTTAACCCACGAAGAGCACTCATTAATGCATGACAATGAGTCCTCTTGGTGAATTTTGACATTACATTACTTTTTCATTATTTTATATCATTTAGTAAACTGTCGAAGGAGTAACAAAAAGGAAAGGACAGATTCTTATGCAATTTGCATTTTCTTTCCTCCTAAAGGAAAGAAAATGCAAAGTTTTTAGGCAGTGTTCATGTACTCATTTCGAAAATGACAGATGCATACGAATCTCTTTTTTAGTTTTTAATGCAATTTCTGGGTTATGTTTAGACAGTTAACTATTATGTGGCATAAAAGTACAAAAAATGTGAATATATTTAAAAGAGTAAGATATATTACCTCAATCTTTTGCGTAGAATTCTTCCAGTCAATGCTCCCCAAATGTAAACGAATAAAATAAACGGATAAAATTATTTCTTTTACTCATATGACCGATCCGACGCACAACGGAATCGAAATCTGAGAGCGCCAACCCGACCCCGAAACACATCAAACCAACTGAGGAAAAACCATGAGTGCATGAAGAGACGAATAGTTGAAAAGCGTTGTCTTCTTAAGGAGGAAAATACATTGAATTTCGTTTAATTTGTATGTCAGTGTGTTTATCCAAATTTTATAATCGTGGTTTTAATTATTTATTCTCGTATACGGTTTTCCGACTTTAACTATTTTAATTATTCTGACAGAATGTCTTATCGCACTGATGGTTTTCCGCGAGTTCGTTTGACGTGTTTCGGGATAGGGTTGGGATTCCCAGCTTTCGATTCCGTTGTCCATCTGATCGGTCATGTCTCTAAGTGAAAGAATTCATTAAAATCATTTTATCCGTTTATTTTATTCGTTTACATTTGGAGAGCATTAACTGGAAGCATTCTACGCAAAAGATTGAGATAATCTCTTACTCCTTTAAATATACTGTAACAACGTAGAAGTTATTGAGCCTAGTAGCTCTGTGTTTTTTTACAAAAAAAGTGAATGTACAGGATTATGACGAACTATCCTCATATAATTTCTGTTTGTTTTGATGATGAAAATATCTAATACTGTGTTAGTTACTCTTCTTTATTTAATCGAGTGGAATATTTATTCATGGACAATGGTGAATCATAGTTCAGCAAAGAGGATTTATAAACCTCTCCATAAGGTAACTGTTTATATTTTCATGTTGCATGCGAAAGTAAATCATATCGGTTGAGTGTGGCAGATATAATAATTACAAGAAATATCTCTCCCCCCCCCACATTACGCACGCTATGAATTCAATACTGTCGAACAACCATTCGCAGTCAGAACAGTTATTGGATAATTTTTTCGATATCTTTTTTGTAAGACGTTCTTCTCTGAAATTGAAATAAATGCTATCTTAGGAGTTTCAAAACTGTTTTTAAGATCTTTTTATTTTTCTTGCTGATATTCAGTATAAGAAACAAATAAAATATTAGTGTTCGTATAGGGCAGTAGCATCACGAACAACAATGGTGACTACCCCACGCTGCTTGATCGATGACATGTTCGCCCCCACAGTGAAGTGTTGACAGATTTGATCTAGAGTTGCTAAGTGATAGCTGTTTCTCCCGTTACACATTGATTCTTTATAGAAGCTCCTTTTTTCTCCCACTGGAACTAAAAGCGAGAGAGTGATTAGTTTTCCACGTGAGTTAGGAAATTTTTCTCTGTCCATTTTCATCCATCCTTTCTTTTTCCTTACGATTTATTAAAAAGCTGGCAGGCTTTAAATTCGAGGGGAAGGGAAGCAGAGAGAGAGAGAGAGAGAGGGGAGGCACTTGGATTTTGTGAAATTAAATTTAAATGGCCAATACTGTTTTTGGATTGATAAAAAACAAAAATGTCTATTTAGCATTCATTGAAATTTCCAATTGAGCATAAATATATTTTAATTTACTCTTTTGTAGACTGAGTTAACTTTAATTCTCTCGGGTGAAACAGAATATAATACAACAGAAAATACGCAGAGTTTGTGGAGCCGGAATTTTTCTTGGGTTGTGATTTTCGTTTTGCATTGCTTAATTACCACGGTAGGTGAAACACAAGTAGTAATCAAAATGCGTCAAACTCTAGAATATATAAGTGAACGTTCTGAGGGTGGAATATTTTTTGTGACTTAAGTCAAACATAATTAATTTTAATTTATATTACGTGACAGATAGATGGTGGGATTAGGATTAATACAGGCATTTTATGCTTCTATTAATCGAAGAATACACAAATAATATTGTGTATTCTCTGACCACGTATTAGTTAGTTGTTAATAACTAATAGTTGATATTAGTTGCATGTTCTTCGAACACGTATTTGTCGTATTTTTCAGATTCGACTGTGACGAGAGGTCTGATTAGAATTCTCTACTGCACGCAAATGGGCTCATAACGTAGTTCCTATTATAACGAAGTTCGGGCAACGGATGAAAAGTTACTTTATTTACCTTGAACAGATACATATTGCACACATATTTTATTGTGTTTTATAATAAATACAGCTCGTGATATTAGATGGCGTTGATTCTTCTCTCAAACAAGAATGTGGGAAAAAAAATTAAAATAAAATAATAATAAAAAGTTATTATAGCGTATCAATGAAAGTATGAATATTGCAAATTTTACCGCTGTGTTTTCGAGAAGTTCCTTTTTATTAATTAATATTCTAGGCCTCCAGAATTCCGAACAACTTTGATTTTACGAATATAACTTTTTGCAAAAATTTTTTTTTTCTGAAAAAAATTTTATGAAAAAAAAAAAAAACCCTGATTAACAAGCAGGGAAAACGAAGATAAAAACTGGAGAAAATAGAACGGAGCTGTTATTTAATTTTTAGTTAAGACACGCTGCTTTTACCGACTTAACTAGAATTCTAGCCCAACCTACTAGAAATTACAAAAGTATCGTGACAGGTTCATGTACGTCATACTGAAAACACCGAAGGAGTCTTTTGATGCTGTCAGATATAATAATTTGAATGCTGCTACAGACACGCCCAGATAATATCTGAAAACAATTATTCAGTCACCAGAGCAGCATTGGGCTCCTCCTCCCACCCACGTATTTCACTATACAGAAGAGCTTTTAACCTGAAGTAACCGATAGAAAAGTAGATTCGATATTCCAATTCAGAATAGATCACTGGCTAAACCAATTAAATCCAATTTATTCAGTACGATTTCAATTCTTTCGGCTCGTGGTATTTAGTCAGGTTTTGAATACGTATGTGCGCGCGCGCGCCACAAATTTTTTCGTTCTAGTTGATTAAATATTTGTATATCATAAAAACCCTTTACGAAAAAACCTTCCTTGTTTTCACGTCTGAATTGCCTTTATTTTGTAAAACATCTAAACTATGTATATAAAGTGCTTAGCATCATGCGCCTTAGTCTAAAACATCTAATTAAAAGAAATTACATCCTGTATCTTTGTGATGATTTTATTGAATGATTAATATTTCCAAACCTATCAGAAGTTGTACATCAGGGGACGTGTGTTTTGTATTATTTTTATAACTATTAGATAGAAGTTCTTGGATTTCAGTTTCTAAAGCTATCGAAAGGCTGACGATTGTTTCAGATTAGCACTGAAGACATATCAGCCGTAATGTAGCAGTACATTGTTTTATAAATTTCATTTTCTATAGGTCTGTTTTATCTATCAAAAATACTCGTGATCTTAGACTAAGACTGGCTAATTAACTTCCAGATGAAAGACCGTACAATGAGTTCCTCTATTCATTGGCGGGAATTCGAATCTCAGACTATTACGTGCAGTGATTAAGTACTGCTGTGTGCAGATTGCAGGCATAAACCCCACAGTAGAGAGTGCTCTTAACGCCTTCTCCACTACAATTTATTTTATTGTGTCGATTTTTCATAGACTGCCAAATTGATCTTAAAGTGTGCAACCATTCATTAATGAAGCATAGTTTAAAAACCCTAGAGAAAATAACAGTAATAATAAATGAACACTAGTCGCATCCTTCATATAGTTCAAATAAACCTAAAACGGCATGTTTTTGAGCAGAGATTGTTTCACAACACTAGACAAGAATAGTCGAGTTCTTTCTATACTGCTCGACAAAATTAACAGAACAAAATGTTTTTCATGAATATTTTATTGGGAACAGTGTCGCTGAAGGCGAATATTTGATATAACAGGCATCCTTGAATGTTAATTGAATATTTGATATAACAGGCATGCAAATTCCGAGCATCCAATAGAAATCGATCTATCACTTTACAGAGCCGCAAATTATTCATGCCTATAAAAAAACGGGTTGCGTCCACATCACTTCATTCCCGTTTTTTTTGTCTTGCTCAGTGGGATAGCCACATCTCCAGTACTCAGAATACCAACTCATTATAGTGTAGATGATTCATTGAGATGGCGAGCCGTTGGACGACTTGAAGCCTGGCAGTCGCAGGTGGAGGTGGCACGTTGACTTAATGTGCACGCAATGCTGTCTCGGCACTATGGACGCAGTTTCGATCGGTAGCACAGTATCGTCACCGTCTTCCCCACACCAACCTTTTGGAACGTTCACGGACGGTCTAACATAGACCTTATCCTTTCATCTTGTCGTAGCATGTAGAAAACTGGATGGTGTGCCCGGATGTATGTAAGAGCGATCACCGTGCTATTACTTTTGATTTAATATTAGGGATGGAGGTTCTTCAGGTCACCTTCAGGATTTAAACCGCTTCTCTATCAGAACCACGAACTGGACCAGATTTAAGCAAGTTTTGCAACAAGAATTTTCAGATGATAAAATTGCACAATTGAACAGTTTATCTGCAATAGAATATGCTTACTTTGTGCAAAACATTCTTTATTGAGCTTTGACTGAATCCACTAAAAGGAAAGTTAGGAGACCTGGCTCCACCCTATGGTGGAATCCCCAGTTATCTGTTTTGAGAAGACGGGTTATAGATGCACGGAAGAATTTCCAGCGGCACAGATACTTAGCAGAAACAGATGTTAGACGACTAAAAGACGTCTATTGTCAATTACGTAAGGAATATTTCAAAGCTATTGCCGAAGCCAAAAGAACCTCATGGCAGAAACAAGGTACTTACACCCATACAGGTAATTCTGATCCATGGGGATTAATATATAAAATTTGTCTTGACAAACGTGTAACTCCTGAGATATTTAGTTCTGTTTACTCTAACGGAAGTTTGACTATTGATTGGCTCTCCACAGTTGAAACTATTATAGAGAGACTTCTCCCTGATGATCACCCAGAGCAAGACACAACAGAACAAGCTCAGATAAGGTTCGATAATGGATCTTACAAAGGATCAAATGACACGGAACTATTTAGTCTAGATGAACTTGCACTTGCAATTTCTAAAGTCAATCTTTCAAAATGTCCTGGAATGGACTTTAGCATTAGTAGAGGCATATGATGCAAGAAAGCAAGCTAATGCAGCATCAGCCAAAAAAAAAAAAAAAAAACACTCCCATTTCACCCCTCCGTTCGTTCCAAATACCTGTCCAGCTGAGCCTTAAATTTATTTAGGCTATCAACTTCTACAACAAAGGATGGAAGTCTGTTCCACCAGCCAATCATCCGCTGGCTAAAGGCAAACTTCCGCACTTCTATCCTACATCTATCTTTCCTCAGTTTGAATTTATGCCCTCTCAGGTGATTATTCTGAGCAAGAGGAAGAATCCCATCGGCATTGAGCATGCTCAAACCATTCAAAGCTTTATACACCTCTATCAGATCACCTCGCCGGTGCCTAGTCGCCAGACACTGTAATTTGCAAAACTTACGCCTTTCTTCGTAAGAGCAACCCTTTGTTTCATTCACTAATCTTGTTGCCCTTCTCTGTACTCGTTCCAGCAGCTCTACATCCTTCTTGAAATGAGGCCTCCAGACCTGTATACAGTACTCAAGGTGTGGCCTGACCATTGCCTTATACAAAGGAATAATCACCTCCTTATCCGTGCTAGAAAAATTCCTGTATATCATTGACAAGACACCATGAGCTACTCTTGCAGCCCGTCTGCACTGCTCAGAGAACTTCATATCTGCCTGCACAATTACCCCCAGGTCCTTTTCATTCTCTACCACTGTCAGTGTAGTACCACAGAGTTGGTACATTGCTCTGGGATTATTGTTTCTCATATTTAGTACTTTACATTTGTCAATGTTAAACTTCATTTGCCACCTCTCAGCCCATCTGCTCAGCCTTTCCAGATCCTGTTGCAGCAGCATAGCGTCAGTAGTGTCCTTAACAACATTTGTATCGTCTGCAAACTGGACATTAAGCTTGATATACCATCATCAGTATCATTTATAAATACAGAAAACAACAATGGACCCAACACTGAACCCTGAGGGAATCCACTAATAACATTAGTCCACGATGAGCAGTGTCCATTGATTACCACTCTCTGTCTTATCCCCCCCCTCAACCATCCCTTTATCCATAGCAGCACTAAAACGGTGTTCGCAGGCCGGCCGCTAGTTAGTACACCGGACTGAACCTATTGGTAACTCTCTAGGAAGCTTCCGGATCAGCTAGTTTATAATCTTGCTACCTCTACTCTGCCAGATAGTGACTGGAGGGAGTCCGAGTAGTGTGTATGCGGGGAGCATTGTCGAGGCCACGTTATGTCAAGGATCTGGGTATATTCTTACCACATGTACGCCATATCCAAAAATTTCATTACTTCATACAGCATGTCCCACCCACTTTTTCTTACTATTGAATACACCATGAATTGTCAAAATAATAGAGCAAGCTTATCTGCGAAAAGATCTAAACCTCCCAAGGACTTCCTAATTCATTTCACAAATATACGTGGTCTCAATTCTAATCTCAATGATGTCCATTTCCACTTGCGGTCTTCCAAACCCCATGTACTTTTTCTGACTGAATCTCAGTTATCAGTTGATTCAACTACTGCTCATCTCAGATGTCCAAATTATTTGCTGTATGATTCCTTTCGACTCAAAGGTGGTACTTGTGCATATGTCCGTTCTGATATTCCCTGTCAGAGACTTGGCAATTTGGAATCTCCTCTCTTTGATCTTCTCTGGCTTAAAATTTCTCTACCTCATTGTGTAAAATTCATCTGTTGTCTCTACCGTTCTCCCAACTCCACTAATCACTTGGAGCTCTTTGACTTCCTCTCTTTGCAACTTGACTTTCTCCAGTCCAACTTTCCTAACAGTGAGGTAATTTTCCTTGGTGATTTTAACGTTCACAACTCCAGCTGGCTTCCGTTTTCTAGTCACACCGACCCAGCAGGTCGAGATGCTGAGGCTTTTGCAATTACTAATGACCTAGCACAGATTGTTCATTTACCTACAAGAATACCGGACAATCCTAATCATACAGCCAATACGCTTGATCTTTTTCTCACAAACAACCCTTCTAAGTACAAGGTTGAAGTGAGAGGTCCTTTAGGCACTTCAGATCACAACTTGGTGATTGTCTCTTCTCCAATGGAACCTTTATCTCATGGCTATTCCCAACCTCGTATTGTTTGGCATTACAATAATGCAAAATGGGACGACCTGCGAGACTTCTTTTCTTCTTTTCCTTGGTCTGATTACTGTTTCAAAACTTCTGATGTCAACGTTTGCTCAGATCGTGTCAGTGAAATTATTCTTGCAGGAATGGAATCCTTTATCCCACACTCCACTTTAAAATCTCGTCCTTTATCTAAACCTTGGTTTTCCAATAAATGTGCTAAGGCTGTCCAAGAGAAGAACTTTGCATATCGTAATTGGCTTGTTTCTAATTGTTCAGTTTCATTTTCTGCCTGCACCGAAGCTCGCAACAATTGTAAAGCAGTTATTAATCAGTCCAAACTAGAGTTTGAACAGGCTAAGAGTAGAAAACTTGCTTCTTGCCCTAATGGTAGCCGAGCATTCTGGTCTCTTGCCAAAGCTATTGGCCGCAACGTTTGCCCATCTCTGCTCCCACCTCTGTCCAAACCAGATGGTTCTGTTGTCACTTCAGCCAAGGATAAAGCTGACCTGCTAGCATCCCATTTTTCTTTGAGCTCATGTATTAATGATCTTGTAAAACACCTCCCACCATTCCTAACACGCTCCATTCAATGCCTCCTGTGGTCTTCCGTCAAAAGGATATCAGAAGGATTTTGATGAATCTTGATGCTAAGAAAGCTCCAGGTCCTGATGGTATTTCTCCACTTGTTCTCAAAACCTGTGCTCCTGAACTTACTCCTATCCTTTGCCGCCTTTTTTCACTTTCTTATTCCAAAGGTGTTTTTCCTTCTGCTTGGAAATTTGCTCATATCTAGCCAGTTCCTAAAAAGGGTGACAAATCCCTCCCATCCAATTATCGTCCCATTGCAATTACTTCTACTCTTTCTAAAGTAATGGAGAAATTAATTAACCGCCAACTCTTAAACTACCTAGAAACCTTCCGTCTGATCAACGATCGCCAGTATGGATTCCGTCAGTGTTGATCCACTGGTGATATTCTGGCTTATGTTACCCATTTATGGACTAATTCAATGGAAAGGTTCGGTGAAACACAAGTAGTTGCTCTTGACATCTCAAAGGCTTTTGATCGTGTTTGGCATAAAGGTCTTCTAAACAAGCTTCCATCTTATGATTTGCCAACTGTTTTTAGTAATTGGTTATCCAGTTTTCTCTCTGATCGCTCACTGAGGGTGATGGTAGATGGCTCTCTGTCTTCTAACTTCTCCAATAATGCCGGTGTCCCCCAAGGTTCAGTTCTTTCCCCCACTCTTTTCCTCTTGTATATCAATGACCTTCTTCCATTGACCGGAAATCCTATCCATAGTTTTGCCGATGATAGCACATTGCATTCAACTTTCCATTTTGAGAAACCTTGTCCAGCTCAATCAGCTTCAAATTCTCGAAAATCTGCTGCCAATTCCTTAAATGCCGATCTTCAGGTAATTCTCCAGTGGGGCAAAGACAACTTAGTTGATTTCAACCCTTCTAAAACTCGATCTTGTCTTATATCTCGCAAAAAGGATTCTTCTGTCCTATGCTTATCTTTAGTGACACTCCGATTTCTAGGCAAAATGATATATCTCTTTTGGGTATTACCCTGACTTCTAATCTCTCTTGGCACAAGCACATTACAAATATTGCTTCCTCTGCATCTAAAAAACTTGGTTTTCTCTTTCGCTCTCGGCGTTACTTTTCTCCCAAACAGCTGCTCACTCTGTATAAATCGCAAATCCGCCCTGTCATGGAATATTGTTCCCACATCTGGGGTGGTGCCCCCAAAACCTCTCTCAGGCTTCTTGATTCCATTCAGAAGAGGGCAGTTAGGTTAATTAATGATTCATCTCTAAAAGGGTCTCTCCACTCGCTTTCTCATAGACGCACTGTTTCTGCTGCATGCCTCTTCTACAGATACTTCCATGGGCACTGTTCTTCTGAATTGGCTTCTATAATTCCCGCTCTCTCTTTCAAAACAGTCCGAACACGTGCCGCCACCAGCCAACATCCATTTACTGTCCAACTTCAAACCCACAGAACCAACTTTTCGTCTTCCTCATTTATTCATTCAACTGCCGTTTTCTGGAACAACCTTCCTTCATACGTATTTCCTGAAAATTACAATCTACAGAAGTTCAAGTCCAATATCAACAAATATCTTCTTTCGTCTTCTCAACCTCCAACCCAAGCACGGTACTAAGTACTATAGGTTATAATACCTCTCGTGTTTGGGGTTCTCATAAAAAAAAGAAAAAAAGCAATTTGCCTCCAATGCCACACTGCTCCAATTTGGCAGCAGTGTTCCATGTGCAAGAGTATCAAAAGCCTTTCTAAGATCCAAGTATATAATATCAAAGTTATTCCCTGCATCCAGTTCTTTTGTGACTGCATCATAGTATCCAATCAAATTGGTCAGGCAAGACTTTCCCTTAACAAAACCATGCTGTGTCCGAGCTGTAACTGAAGTCCTGTCTAGATGATCCTGCAATGCTTCTTTAACCAGTGCCTCCATTAATTTTCCTGCAACAGAAGTTAAACTCACAGATCTATAATTACTTGTGTCAGCCTTCGATTCTCCTTTGTGAATTGGGGTCACATTTGCACATCTCCAGTCTATGGGTACCTCCCCTGAGTTCAAAGAAGCTCTCATAATTATGGCTAAGAGTTCGCTTACTTCCTTTGCTGCCTTCTTTAATATAACTGGATAGATCCCATCCACCCCGGGTGCCTTTTTTATGTTTATCCTCAACAATTACTCCTCCAATTTCATCACAGTTATTACAAAATCATCTAGCTCACTGCCAGAGTTTACTTCACCTCTGGTATTCCCCTTCCTGAAGAACTCCTCATGTGTGAATGTAGATGCAAAATACTCGTTTAGTTTGTTAGCCACCTCAGCAGGATCATCAACTGTTGAACCATCAATATCCAGTGGACCAATCTGATTCATCCCTTTCCTTCTAGAGTTTACATAGGTAAAGAACTCTTTTCTATTTTTCTTTGCGTCCTTTGCCAAGGATTTCTCATAATGTGCCTTCGTCTGCCTAACCTCCTTTGTAACTTGGTTACAGATCAACTTATATCTGTCGTAGGCTTCTGTGTCACATGTTAATTTATATGTATCCCATGCATTTTTTCTTCTCTGCCATGTGTCTCATTAGTTCATCGGACATCCATTTAGGCCTAAACCTTGAACAATATTTCTTACTTGGTATGTAAAGCCTAGTAGCTTCCAAGATAGGTTCTTTGGATGCTTCCCATTTTGAATTTTCTGTTGGTAACATCATCAGTTGGTCCCACTGTATAGAATTTAAATACTGTCTCAGACCATCGTAGTCGCCTTTACGAAAGCAAAAACCCTTCCCTTTACTCCTGATGGTAGTTACCTCCTTTGAGTAAATCCCACTTCAGCACACTGTGATCACTGCCACTTAGTGGTTCCTTTATCTGCAGATTCTTAATGCATGAGAAATCACTACTGATAATCGGATCAAGAGTATTACTCCCTCTAGTTGCCTCCCGAACATGCTGATGTAGAAAACAATCATCCAATAAATCCACAAAAGCCTTGCTAGTGTATGACCAACCCACAGATTCCAGTCAATATCTGGGAAATTAAAATCCCCCATTATAAGACTTTCTGATTTACTGGCCCACTCTATTTCCCTGTACAGTTTCTTATTATACCCACTAGAGTCATTAGACCTATAGCACACTCCTACTCTCAATTTTGATCTCCCAGTGCTTACCGTCACACCAAACTGACTCGACACTGCACTGTCCAGCCATGTCGACTGGCTTCACTTCCTTGGATTTTATGTGTTTCGTAACTAATAGCATAACCCCTCCTTCCTTCCTATCCTGTCTATTCTTTCTGTAGACATTGTACTCCCCAAATTCCAGTTCTGCATTCCTTATATCTGTGTAACACCACGTCTCTGATATCCCAACGATATCTGCCTTTGATGTTTTGAGCAATACCTCAAATTCATCAAATTTATATACCAAACTCCTAGCATTGGTGTACACTCAAGTATACATGCACCTGTTCTTTTTGTTGGCTACCCTAACACAACCCCTGTGTTTACTTGTACCGCAATGACTCCCAGCAGTCTCTGAAATATCCTGCATCTTGTTTTACAGGTTTCTGCTCATTCCAATAGAAGCAGTGCAAGAATCACTTTCACCTCTGCCAGTGGCTACTGTTAATCTATTAGTCCTTGTATCCCCCCAAGAAAATTAAGAAGCATTCACAATTAAACTATAAAACTTCACAGGTACCGGTGGGATTCGAACCCACGATCTCTTGTTTAGTAGACAGGCGCTTTAACCAACTAAGCCACAGCGCCACAATTTGCAGAGAATTCATTGCAGAGAAAGGTGATGCTGGCAACACACAGATGCTGCTGAACAACATCAACAATTGCATTACAAGTGATCTCGGGTTGTATTCCGGTTGACCTTTATGTGACATACCGAGGCATGATTTCTAACTTAAAGAAAGGTTTGGCAACTCAAATCTTCGATATTGTAAGTAATCCAGCAGGACAAAATTAATCTTTGGACAAAATTCACTGAGAAGTGGAAATACAGATGGCAATCCAGTGAAACAGGACTCACTACCAGGGAGTTCATTGAAGATGCAAGCTGTAAATAAGAAAGTTATGGGATGGTTTTTTCCTTCAATGACAACGTCATGTTTAATAGCTGGACAAGGTTCACTGCAGGATAAATTGTGTAAATTTGACTTGAACCTGACCCTTTGTTTCTGTGGGGCAGTAGAAGATTTTCTGCAATCTTCTACTGCCTCAGTAAAGACTACTGCCTCTGCTTTATTGCCCGGCTTATGACGACTTCAGACAAGAACTATTTAACAGCACTCAACCTATTAGGACTGATTACCTCAATATTTTGATTCAAGATGCCAAGAACTTTGCGGCACTCCAATCTTTTTCTGACAAGGTATTTAAAAAAAGATCCACCTAAATTCAAAAATAGCAAAAGCTTAAATTTTCAGTACTCACCTTTGATCGATCTGCAATTGTTATGGTTTGAATAATAAGAGATTGGCTAACTTTAAGGTGATTGGTTTATTTAAAAATTAAGGGGATGAATAAGTGGTAATTACGATGGAAACGGGATTAAAATATGCGCAAGGAAGTAGAAGTGCACTAATTCCGTCCTTGGTTGTCGTAAAGTTGATTAAAGTTGAAATTCTAAATAGTGAATAAGCCAATAGTCGTAACGGTGGACTTTCGTTAAAATGTCTTCAGTTGGCAAGTTAAGTGAAAGGGAACGCGTACTGTATTTAAAAAATAAAATTGTAATCCCGTGATGCACTTTGACGTTTGCGGGAATCTCAAATTCGTGAGATTCTACAGTACGCGTTCCCTTTCACACTTAACTTGCCAACTGAAGACTTTTTAACGAAAGTCCACCGTTGCGACTATTGGCTTATTCACTATTTAGAATTTCAACTTTAATCAACTTTACGACAACCAAGGACAGAGTTAGTGCACTTCTACTTCCTTGGGCATATTTTAATCCCGTTTCCATCGTAATTACCACTTATTCATTCCCTTAATTTTTTAATAAACCAATCACCTTAAAGTTAGCCAATCTCTTATTATTCAAACCATAAAAATTGCAGATCGATCAAAGGTGAGTACTGGAAATTTAAGCTTTTGCTATTTTTGAATTTAGTCCAATAAAATAGAACTTTAAGACATACTATAACTTCTAAATGTCAAAAAGATCCACCTTGTTTATTAATTCTAGAAGTGGACAGTAGAATGATGTCTTCATGAACTTATATTTCTACCTTACTAGGTCAAACAGCTTTTATCATAGAAATTAAATTTTGTTTTCTTAAATTAGTAAAAATTTGGAATGTATATAGTGGTATTAACTACAAACATAGAAGGATTTATTTGTTCTCTGGAATTGAGAATTTTTGGTTCAATTGTTTTAAGGGCTAACGACCTGTAGCCTGTGTTGCCCCGGTTCTGATTGGTCAGCCTGAGGGTTCCTGTCCTTTGGAACCCTCAGGCTGACCATTAGGGTCACTAATGCCACCCAAAACAAGTACATACGTCCTCCCCACACCAGGTTTTCTTGGCGCATTAAAATTTTAAACCAAACCAAATCCACACCAGGTGGAAAAAGCTCAGTTTCGAATACCGTCGATGACGCCAGGAACTTTTATGGGCTTTTTTTTTTTTCGCTCCATGGCTGGGTTAGTCGGCCTCAAGTGTAGATAGCAAGGTTTTTCGTCCAGCAAAGCAGGCAAACCTATCAGAGAACACGCAATTTATAGACACAATACACATGGGTAATTCGGATTATTATATTAGGGCCACCCGTTATTTCTTACATATACCCGTGTATATATTGTCTGTAAATTGCGTGTGTTCTCCGGTCGATTTGTCTGTTTTGCTGGACGAAAAAACCCCCAGTTTCTGGGGGGGAAACCCCTTGCTGTCTACGCTTGAGACCGACGAACTTAGCCACAGAGTGATCAAAACCCAATAAAGTTCCTCGCGTCATGGATGGGATTCAAACCCGGGCCTTTTCCACCCGGTGTGGGGAGGTCGGTGATGATAACACTGTGCTACTCCTGCAGACAATACACATGGGTAGATGAAATAACTTTTCGGGTGACCATAATAAATAGTTTTTTTTTTTGTGGAAACAGTTTCAGGAGCAGAAACCATTAGAAGATCTGGCCACGGTCGCCCGAGGGTTACGTCAACCAGACAGACGTAAATCTGGCTCTAACAGCTAATTCTGCGATGTCCTGTCATCTAATCACTTTTGAGGTTGCTGCGAGCACAGGTAAAAACATTTCCAACCGGACTATGTTAAGAAGGCTCAATTCAAGTGGATTATGCGCAAGGAAGCCAGTGGTTTGTATCCCATTAAGGGGTTAGGGGTTCCGGGGGAAATCCTGGAGACCGACATACAAATACCTTGAATACAAATCTCATTAACAACAAACCATTGCAGAGCTCCTCGAAACTGGTGCCATAAACATGTGACTTGGATTCCTGACAAATGGGTTACAGTTCTGTTCTCTAAGTTCCGTTTTAGCCTACGAACAGATTGTACACGTTATTTCATCTGGAAACAACGAGAAATGTTAGTTGTCTGACGACACCATGGGTTTCCCCCTCATCTCCCTGTTTTATTCTTTGTGAGTGACACATTTAATATCATATATTTGGATTTTAGAAAGGCTTTTGATACTGTTGCACATGGAAGGCTGCTGTACAAATTGGAGCAGTGTGGCATTGGAGGAAAATTGCTGCTATGGATAAAGGGATGATTGAGTGGGAGAAGACAGAGAGTGGTAATCAATGGACACTGCTCTTTGTGGATTAATGTTATTAGTGGAGTCCCCCAGGGTTCAGTGTTGGGTTCATTGTCGTTTTCTGTATTCATTAATGATATTGGTGATGGTATATCAGGCTTAATGTCAAAGTTTGCAGACGATACGAAGGTCGGCAGGTTTGTTAATGACACTAATGACAGTACGCTGCTGCAACAGGATCTAGAAAAGCTGAGCAGATGGACTGAGCGGTAGCAACTGAAGTTTAACATCGACAATGTAAAATACTGCATATGGGAAGCAGTAACCCCAAAGTAACATATCAACTATGCGGTACTACACTGACAGTGGTAGAGAGTGAAAAGAATCTGGGGGGTAATTGTGCAGGCAGATATGAAGTTTTCTGAGCAGTGCAGATGGTCTGCAAGAGTAGCTCATAGTGTCTTGTCAATGATTTCAGGAATTTTTCTAGCAGGGATAAGGAGGTGATTATCCCCTTGTATAAGGCAATGGTCAGGCCACACCTTGAGTACTGTATACAGGTCTGGAGGCCTCATTTTAAGAAGGATATAGAGCTTTTGGAACGAGTACAGAGAAGGGCAACAAGATTACTGAATGGAACAAAGGGTTGCTCTTACGAAGAATGGATTAAAGTTTGCAAATTTAAGTGTCTGGAGACTAGGCACCTGCAAGGTTATCTGATTGAGGTGTATAAAGCCTTGAATGGTTGAGCATGCTGAATGCTGATGGAATTCTTCCTCTTGCTCAGAATAATCAGCCTGCGAGGGCATAAGTTCAAATTGAAGGAAGACAGTTGTAGGACAGATGTACGGAAGTTTGTCTTTAGCCAGCGGGTGGTTGATTGCTGGAAAAACTTCAACTGCCGTTTTAGAAGTTCATAGCTTAAATAGATTCACGGCAGAACTAGACAAACATTTGCAGTGAGTGGATGGGCGAAATTATAAGTTTTTTTTTTTTTTTTTTGGCTGATGCCATATAAGCTGGCTTTCTTGCATCATATGCCCTTGCTAATGCTAATATAAATAAAGCAGGTATGACAATATGAAGTCCTAACTTCTGTGCAAGATCAATGATTTTCGATAGAGCTCAAGTACTGGAAGAATATCTTGAAACTGAAGATATCCAACGACTGCCGTGGCCAGCACGATCAAGATTTAAATCGAATATGTGTGGGACGCCCTTGGGCTTCGCATTGCACGCCGACAGCCAACTCCTCGGTCACTTGGTAAGCTAAGGTCTGCGTTGGTGGAAGAAAAAAAAAAAAGGATTTGTTGTCACAGAATCTTATAACACCATTATATCGAGCATGGTTCACCGCTGCCAGGCGTGTTTATCCGTTGGAGAAGACATCTGCTGTACTGATGTCATGTGACCATATTTTCGAGCATTTTGTATCGACTCCTGTATTATGACCTTTTTGGTAATTTTTATACACTGTGCTGCCACTTTATTAGGTACACCCATGCTGTGCACACAAATGGTTGGTCCCACAACGTTGCAAGTCACATGATCACAGTTGTGGATATAAATGCAGCAGAACAACCTTTCTAGTATCAGTTAAGCTTACAAACCGTAGCAAAAATGGGGAAAAGGAGTGATATAACGGACTTCAAACGTGGCATGGTAGTAGATGGAAAACGTGCTGGACAAAGCATCTCTGAAACGGCACTTCTCCGGAACTTTTCACGCACCACAGTTTCAAGGTTGTATCGAGAATGGTGCAACGAACAGAAAACATCCTCTCAACGGCACTCCTGTGGAAGAAAATCGCTTGTTGATGAGAGAGGTCAGAGGGGGATGGCTAGAATTGTGCAAGCAAACATACGGGCCACAATGTCGCACATCACGTCAGAATACAACCTTGGTGCGCAGAATAAAATATCACAACGGACCACTAGTCTCACTTTGTAGCGAATGGGCTACAACAGCCAACGTCCACATCGCGTACCTTTGTTATCAATGAAGAACAAAAGAGCACGCATCCTGTGGGCACAGCAACGGCAGCATTGGACTATTCGGGATTGAAAAACAGTTGCTTGGTCTGACGAGTCGAAATTCCTGGTGCATCATGTTGATGTAATGCTCAAAATTTGGCGATAACAACGTGAATCCATGGACCCGTCATGTCTGACTACTACTGTGCAAAGTGGTGGGGGCAGTGTTATGGTGTGGGGAATGTTTTCTTGGGACGCGTTGGGTCCATTGATACCCATAGATTCACATCTGCATGCCACATCGTTCCTAAACATCGTTGCTGACCAAGTGCGTCCGTTAATGTTGAAAGTTTATCCTCAGTCAGATGGTTACTTTCAGCAGAGATAATGCGCCGGTGCACAAAGCCCGAAACACTATGGAATAGTTCCAGGAACATGACAATGACTTTTCTTTGTTGCAGTGGCCAGCTCAGTCCTAGGATCTCAATCCTATTGAACATTGAACATCTTTCGGTTGTTTTTGTTATTTGGTTTTTAGGAACATTAGCAACTAAGGCCATATTGCTCCGGGGATATGCGGTGGTCATTCCCTGACCTTTCCGCATCCTCCGTATTTGGTGGTCACGGGCTCGAACCCCAATCTAATCAAGAAGCGTGTGCTACGTACTGCCGCTCCTGCCCACCTGGCTACAGAGGCGCCATCTTTGGGATGAGCTGGAAAGGGCTGTTCGCTGCAGACCTACACCTCCGTCGAATCTCAAGGAACTTTTTTTTTTTTTTTTTTTTTTTTGTTAGCTGTTGGCGCATCGGCTTCTGTGGCCATAATGCACCTCCCAAAGTTTTTGCATTTTCTGCTCTGATCCAAGCCCGAGACGGAATTCGAACCTGCGACCATTGGGTTGCCAGGAAGGCACTTTACCCACCCGGCTAGCCCAGTCGGATTTCAAGCAGGTGCGTGACACACTCATGTCTGCATGGTACTTCATTCCTGCACAACGTTTTCAGCATCTTATTCAATCCATGCCTAGTCACATTCAAGCTGTTTTGAAGGCTAAAGAGGCTCAACACGCTACTAGGTGGGTGTATCTAATAAAGTGGCAGCACAGTGTATATAAATGTCCTTTATACCTGTGCGAAGTTTCTCGGTGTCTTCTCATTTCATCGTTATTCTGTGGTACACCACCATACCAAATTTTGTCCGTTATCGCAAGCTGCAAGAATTACGGCACGTTTTTTAACTGTTCTATTAAATTTGTGGAACAGTTTATAATAACGGAGTTTTTTAACTGACCGTTTATTACTTATTCGGGAGTAATACCTTTTGATCGCAAGCAAAAGGATTTAAGCGACTACATTTTTTTCATATAATTGCATCTGGCTGTTGTATGTATATCCTATTCTTCTATCTAAAGCTGTTTTTTTTTTTTTTTTTAATTCTGAAGTTTGATTTGCTTTACAAGTCTAGTCCTCCAATCAAGTAGGTCTTATCAGCCAACTAGAAACCTCAAGATTTATGAATCACTTTCAAATCGTGGACCAGTATGTTACAGTAGATATTTTTATGATTTTGCAAATATTTTAAGTTCAATGGGCTAATAAACAAACATTCCTTACTGTCTTAAAAATTAATTACAGTTTTGATTTGTTTTGGGGCCAAAGGAACTAATGCTGCGAAGCGTCAATATATTGTCTGTAAATTGAGTGTATTTAGTGGTTGATTTGCTGGATGAAAAACTGGAGTTCCACGGAAGGGAAACCGTGTGACTCTTACCCGATACTGACCACGGTGTGGAAGAAAACATCTCATTGACAGGATTTGAACCCGTAAGTTTTTTTCACACAGCGTGTATTAACAGTGGTAACCACTGTGCTGTCCGTCAAGGTTATTAACTACAGTTAACATGAGTATTCCAGCACCTCTAGAATAACTTTTGTAATACTGTATTCAAGTAAGTAGACCTCATCTGAAAAAAGACATTGAGCTTTTGAAAGGGCCCAAAGACGGGCAACTCGAATGGTGAGATCGGTAAAATGGCTACCGTAAGTGGAAAGACTCAGAGTATATAGGCTGCAGGGCCTGGCGACCAGGCACCTCAGTGGTGCCCTGATTGAGGTTTATAAGGCTTTGATAGGGATTAGTAAAATGAATGAAGGTGGAAATCTCACTGTTATAAAGAATTACAGAACTAGGGGGAGTAAATTTAAATTACGGGGATTGAAGTTTATATTAGATTGTAGGAAGTAAGTTTTCTTTTAGCCAGCGAGTCGTTGATTGCTGGAACAAGTTGCTCTCCCAGGTAGTTGAGGCTGACAGTTTGAATAAATTCAGAGGTCAACTGGATAGTTGCCTGTGTGAGGAGGGAAGCATATTATTTGTATTTGCCACAGGCAGCAAAAGCCTGTGGCTTCCTTGCATTAACTTTTCTTTCGTGTTCCAACCATATCAGGAGACAACTGCAAACGTTCTACACGAAAAAAAGTTGAATTGCGATGCCACAAGGGGCAATATATAGGGCAGTTAGGATTACAGATGTGTTCAGAACCGACGCTTCAATAACATTAATGAATTTCAGGTTGCTCTTGAGGAACTGAGGGTAAGATCTTACCGCTCAGTCGCCGCACTATCGGATGTAGAAAATTGCTAACAAAATTGGACTTGAAATGAATAAAGAAATTTGTTGTTTATTGAAAATGAGCCGAGTGTAAGGAGCGTGTACTATCTTGTGTTTGGCTGACAGGAGTAGAACTGGGTTCTGTCGTCGGCTGCTATATTAACAACCGTGGTGTGACGGATTGTGAATTTTGAAATGCCTCTTTGGTTACCACATTTGTTAATGCTACCGATGCAGTGTTAAGTGTATCGGAAAACTGCTTATTAGTTTCTAAGAGTAGCTGAAGGTAGAGGCGAAAATGATCTTTGCACTGCTTGTAGTGGGACCTGCAACAGCCTGGAAGGCAAAATGCTGGGAATTGTGAGGCCTGCTGGGGTCTTCATGTGCTACCAAATACGTGGGCTATTATTGTAGGGTTACTAAAAGTTAAAACATTCGTACGTATACTTGCTTTTACATTATTGCTAGAAGTATAGTAAGCAAATTTTTATAACTTATAACCAGTACTTCAAATGACTTAAAACAGTTATAAATACTTATAACCAGTACTTCAAATGGTGAATTTGAAGTACTGGTTATAAGTCATCAAATATGCATATTGTAAGGATATCGGAACGTTGTTCCGATATCCTTACAATATCCCTCCGTGAAAAGGGTAAATGTACCTAATAAACTGCCAGTCAGTGTATTTATTTGCAATATACCACATAAATATGCGCAGATGGACTGATGGCGATAACCTTTATTGATGTACTGATGTCTCAACTTCTTTGAGATTTGTCTGAAGTACGAACTTCAAATTTCTTACGTACTCCAGCCCAAGTTTGTATGAATGTACACGCTTTTGAGTGGACCATGGTTCAAGCCCGCGTGACTGCTGAATACGGTTAAAGGTTATGCTGATTGTCAAAATAATCAATTGTAAACTCCTCTGTCCTACTGGTCATGCCGGACTATATACAAGAACATTTTTCAGCCGCTGTGGCCGAGTGGTCAGCGAGGGCACATAAGTATGCGCGTGCTTCGAGTGACTCTGAAGACTGACTGCTAAATGCGTCTGTTTCTTGCATTTTCTGTCTTGTGAACTCCTATGACCGTGTGACCTTCCTGAAGTATAAACAGAAAATTTATGTATTTTTTATTTATTTAAATTTCAAAAGATTTTTATCTTTGTATTCTCTGACAAAATATGAAATCGTAGTTGCAAGATGTATCTTCACTTTTATTTCGAAATTCCATTTATCTCTGTATTTCTCTTTTTGATGTTGGTTTCTGTTTATCCTTTAAGAGGTCTCCCTTTATAGAAAAAGATTTTGTAGTGAAATGAAAATGAATTGCATTCATCTGCGCTGAAATTTTGAGGATGCCATTGATCTAAGCCGATGTAAAGTTCTTTTTGAGAAGGCTGCTGCAATACACATCATGCGAGTTTTCTATTTCTGATTACAGTAAGGGGCCGCTAAGTGAAAGCTGTAAAATGGGTGCCGGATAGTAGATGGAACATTTATCACTGTCATTGTACCATCACATAATACCAGTCAGCACTAGAGAATGGATACTGCCGAGAGAGTAAAAGGTGTGCGTGAAAAAATTCGAGGCACGTGATCTGAAAACTATAGGGGTAGTGTGATTGTAACGGAGGCGTAACCTAAGGGCTGGACTGAGTGACGGTGTCACGGATTAAGAAAGGTGTCTCCAGGTAAGTAGTTGTAAGTTGGTCCCCTGGGGTCCTCGGTTAAGAAAAATTTCAGCAGGGAAGGGAACCCGGATATCCTGCTTAGGGATGACACGACTGTCGATTACTGCATCATCAGTAATAGGATGAGACATCTCTCTCTCTCTCTCTCTCTCTCTCTCTCTCTCTCTCTCTCTCTCCCCCCCCCCCAAATTTGCGGACTTCTTTCATTAAAAACAAATGCGATTCTGTCAGACTATGCAACTGTACGATAACGAGATGGCGTGAGAAAAGTTTACAGCAGATTGTAGTTAAAAAAATCAAACATTTATAAAATGTTTATAGTTTCTCCACTAGGTTAGATTTCGTTTAATTATATTGTCTGTTAAATTATCATCGTTTACAAAAGGTGCACCCAGATAAGTAGCTTTAAGCTGGATCTTTTGAGCTTCTTGGTTAAGAAAAGTTCAACGGGAAAGAGGATGGGGATAAGGCTTAGAACTAAAAAAAAAAAAAAAAAAAAAAAAGAATTCAAACAAATATACTGTTTGTATGCGTACAGTTTAATACGAGTGTATTGCTGTTGTAATAGGGTTTTAGGAGAATCAGCAGCTAAGGCCATATTGCTCCATATATATTGTCTTTAAATTTCGTGTATTCAGGGTCGCTTTTTTGTTTTGCTGGACGAAAACCCGAGTTTCGGAGAGAAAATACCATGCTAACCTTGCCTGAGACCGACTAACTCAGTCACGTTGTAAAAAAGGCCCATAAAAATTCTTTATGTCATCGGCGGGATATTCGAACTCAGGTCTTTTCCACTCGATGAGAGGAGGACGGCGATCCTACCAATTGTGCTACCCACGAGGGCAGTGTGAAAGCGACACTTAACCTCATAGTTGCTTTTTCAGGATAATGAGGCGCTCGTTTAATGTGCATTTTCTCAAAAAATAATTTGAGAAATAAATTGAAATCATCCTTGGGAACTGAGACCATAAGTGACCAAATGGTGGCAGATAAAGTGGTACAACACTAAGAAATTTTCGATCCAAATAGAGCTATGGGCATTTCAATGTCAGGTGTAATTAATGCTCGATGTCTTCAGCCTTGGACTTGTTGGACCCTTTCAGTATGTACACCATTTTCATCAACTACCAGACTATGACAAGTTTCATGAGTAAAGTAATTGAAAATGTATTCCTCTCTAACTTCAAAAATTATAATATTTGGATTGTACGATGTTAAGCATATATCACTTCTTACCAATTTTGCCTTGCTTTTTTCAATGCTGTTGTTCATTACCTTTTTTTAAATGTAAGAATAGCTATAAAAGTTCCTCTTGTCATTGACAGGATTCAAATCCGGACCTTTTCCACATGGTGGGGAAGGAAGGAAGATCGGTGATTATAACCACTGTGCCACCCGCAAGGGAAATGGTTACTGTGCCAAGCAAATTCCTGTAACAACATAAATTTTAATTGATATTTTTATGAATACGACTTCTCTAAAGTTCTAAGACCTATTGTATAATTTTAGGCGGGTGGTCAGTATAAAAGTAAAAAGTTACTCATGCTGCATCCATGTGATACCGCAAAATAAGGTAATACAGTAAAACTTCGATTTAACGAACTGTATGTGGGTAAGGTCTCTTTGCGAAATTGGATTGGCCTATAAATTCAAAAGTAATAAATATATTGTCTAGGGTTGCTAGAATGCTATGAAAATACTCTGCTATGACATAAAAACTTTTTAAATGTTTTAATATGGTATTTTACTGCACTTAATGTGTGGAGGTAGAAGAGCTTGAAATTTTGACATCTCGTATAGTGGTGGTGGAAACAAACTTAATTGGTATCGAGTACCATTGCGGATGATCAGATGGCGTTCTACTGATATCTGACGGCGCCTCCGTAGCCAGGTGGGCAGGAGCAACAGTGCGTAGCACACGCTTCTTGATTAGACCGGGGTTCGAGCCAGTGACTACCAAATACGGAGGATGCGGAGAAGGTCAGGGAATGACCACCGCATATCCCCTGAGCAATATGGCCTTAGTTGCTAATGCTCCTGAAAACCAAATAACTGATGTCTGACGCTCGGATGACTGATAGAAGATGATAGTGAGCAAAATCTTGGCTCCCTGGCACGTTTGCTTTATTTTAAAAATATTTTAACTGATTCCATATACCATCATACTAAGGATTTACGTCTCCTCTGTCCCCTACGGATGAAAACCTGGTCCAGTGGGCGCTGTCCGCCATCTTGTATTGTTTATATTTTATGTTTATACTCAAGGATAGCCATACTCGCCACCTTTTAAACTCTGCTGACTGTGTATGGCTATCTTTGAGTATTAACAGAAAATATAAACAATACAAGATATTTACGAAATATTGACGTTTGCATCCTTGAAAGTATTGTCACTCTGCACTGATGCGATTACGTCGTTGGTATCTTTGCTAAAGGTCATCATTGACTCAACTCTGGAAAACACTTTTCAAGTTTCTATACGCATGGGTGGGAGATGCCCCAAGGGGCTTAAATATAGGATCTTTTTTTATCATTTTGGTTGAGGAACTGTTTTCATTCAACGCATTTGAAGAAAATGGCTATAGGGTGTTTTTTAAGTACACTTCTTCCATAAAATTATTTTATTGAAATTGAAAAGAATTCATAGTACTTACTCTTTCTACTATGTTTTCCTTTTCACTGGAACTCTAGATTGTATTATTTATATTTTATATAATATCAATGAGAAAAGTTAAATTCAAATTAAGTGTAATCACGATTTCATATTAAGCCTTTTAACCTTTTCATTTCTAGATATCTGAAAGTTGTTTATTTCATTAAGAAGCTTATTAATCTTGCAAGCATTGTTATTACGACACCACTTAGCTGTTTGTCGTTAGCCCAAAGTGTTAAATGCCATCAAGAAGCTATTATTAAATCTCATTACGATATTATTATTATTAATCCTCATAAAGGCGTTATTGAAAAACATCTCAGATTGGTTTCTTGTTTTTTTATTATATTACGAAAGGCAATGGCTTTTCGTAACGCGTAGCATGGAATTTTCAACTTCGTGATTTTCAGCCTGTGCTACGCAATAAATAGTCCCCACACTTATGCAGATTAAAAAGTAGCACATTTGAATAGTAGCGATTATGCTGCTGGATGGCTGTCTTCTTATCAGTGGCCCCAAATAAAGGATGGTGATAGCTGACCTTCAAGGTTAATGACTTTGAAAATTTAGCATTAAAACACAATAGCAATAAAATTTAGCAATATCATAAAGTGAAGATTAGACGTACGCATAACATGTGTACTGTTTGTATGCGTACAAACAGTACGCAAACAAATATTATTTATTGGACTCATCTCAAAGAGTGACAGGTAGTGACCATAGAAAAATTTCACACTGATTTTGCATATTATCCGTGAAGGCTGTTATAGTTTGGGAATAGTTGGCGTAACAGCTACTTTGGTCATAGTGCGCCAGTATGATTTAATAGTTCATCTCATATTTTATCTTTGCAAATGTGTGTTCACAGGCCGGTTTTCATATTGTGTGGGCCGAGAAAACCCCCTGCTCTTTCCGCCTGAAATTAACTAACGACAGCCTCGATCAAAGCGCCCTCAAAGAATTCAAAACGAATGACACGTGGAGACCCCACTACACCATGGATTGGCAACTTCAGGCACTACTGCCAAAGGGTGGTGTTCGAGACCTTTCCAGATGGTACTGCTATACAATTTCATTTAACCATTACAACAAGATAGCTACGAAACCCCTCACAAAAACAAATTAGCGTTCCCATGTTCCAGTTTTGTTTGAAAATGAAGTTCCCCGAAGTGCATTTCGGGAACTTCCTGCGCACCAATTTTGTGAAATAACACACGGTAGTTTGAAATCAATTTATTAGAAGGTAATTTCTGTGGAGAACTCTTCCCGTTTCCACTTCAAAAATTCGCCACTGGCACCATAGGGAATTCGGCACCCAAGTCCCCACACCAGAGCGAAAGTTACTAACTCCTGCATATACTGTTATGGAGGACACCTGTAAAAATGCTCTCTGCGGTTTTGGATTCATGATGAAATAATATATTTAGTTGTAATCCCAACGTAAAAAGGCAGAAACTAGCTACGAAACTTACGGGGCCCAGTCTCTCTCTCTCTCTCTCTCTCTCTCTCTCTCTCTCTCTCTCTCTCTCTCTCTCTCTCTCTCTCTCCCCTTTTGCCGAAGAAGGGAGAGACGCGATCCCGAAAACTTTATAGTGCATATATATATATTTTTTTCCGATTAGAGCCATGTTCAATTATTTTATTTCCCTTTAATGATGTCCTTAAATTTTTGTTGGGTTAATCACAAAGTCGTATTTCCAGTTGTGTTGCTGATTCACAGGATGAAGTAGGATAAACACCTCTGACAGGAGGTGTTTATTCTTGCTGAAAGAACCCTACAAGTACCAGTGTATAAAATATTATTTCGCGGTATAAATTTAAGGATTTGTGAGAGCCATTTCTTTTGCAGTTTATGCAATAGGTTGATGAAAATGTTTGTGAAGTTCTGGTGTAAAGAACGCCATAATGCACGATATTTCCCAGGCACCCACCTGACTGCTTGATGCCTATCTCAGCTGACAGAATCACGTGACTGGAGTTAAATGACAACACCGTTCTAGAATTTTTTCGTCCATTAAAGAATATACGAAAATTTTGCAAGTACACCCTACATCTGTAAAACCGCATCTTTCCCGCCCAGCATCTTCCCCTTTCCCTCCCCATCACTTCCATCTTAGTGGCTTCAAGGCTGTGTCCACCGCTGTAATTTAGCCAGAGATAGAATTATAGATAACCCCGACATTGGTTAAACTGTGTTCTCTGCAGCGTTCCAGCCGAGCCGTCACTCACGACTGGAACAAGCGTCTGCCGCACACACTGGTGATGGGGTAGCTGGTAGTCGTGCTTTTGTTTTCTTTCAAGTACCGCCGCCTTACTCCGTCCCCTTTTATCAAGGGTTCCGACCCCTCTACTAGGCCTAACGAAGTACTCCAGATACAATTATTTTTGGCTTCCTGGGTTTGCACTGCAGCCCGCCTTTTGGCCTGCTCCTATGCCACTCCTGCTGGATGGTCCCCTAAATTCAGCAGAAATACCAATGTGAACGAGCCTCGCTGTCAGTCAACGAAAGATTATTGGAATTTTTCTACACGTGGTTACCTAAATCTGCAGGTCTGCTTTGGTATACTGAGACGAAAGGCAGTCAGTAGTAAGGGGAATTGGGTTGGGGGTTAGAAAGGGACAAGTCGTGCATGTTCCTCGGCAAGGACAGATAGTAACAGATGTGGCGATAAAATAATTCAAAAAAAAAAAAAGAAAATAAGAGAAAAAAAAATAAGTTTCTTTCTTGAAAGAGGTATGTTTACAGCTCTTAAAATTTATTAGATTGAAGAACACCTTATTTCTTTCTTAACAAGGTGTAATTTGTGTTCAGTTATTATTAGCTAACAAGTAGCAAGCTGGTTCTGGTGACTGATTTTTTTTTTTTTTTTTTTTTTGTAACCTACAACCATTAAAATAAGTTCCGGCTTCATTTCAACAGTAAGTTATGTTAAATTTGAAAACTAATATAATTTATCTGTAATGCAGCATTCTACATGAGGTTTTTTTTTTTTACAAGATCATATTTATTATCCAAACTTATTAATAAATATTCCCTTGTTACTGCTCTCTGTTGCTCATTTTTACGCTTATTTATTCTATTATTATCAAACCAATTTTTAATGACCTTACTTGGTTTATAGCTATCATTATAACTGCGACTTGAATATAGAAGAGTTCTCTCATATCATTTAAGTGGATATCGCTTTTAAAACTGCAATAACGTTTTATAAGTAGACCAACGATTTCGTATTTCACATAACATCAATGATTTGTTCAAATCACAGTTTACGTAATGCAACCTAAGAAATTTAGCTTATAATAATAAATAAGGTAATATTAATTGTTTTATAAGTTAAGGGCCGCATTAAGTAAACTGTAATTTGAACAAATATATAGATTAAGAAAATTTACGGAATGCATAATTTTAAGAAAAGACCATCGTATATTGAAATTGCTATGAAGAACATTGTGTGCAGTAAATAGCTTAGTATTATGTATGTGTCAGTCAGCATCCCTCTTTTCTGTACATATTTTACTTAATTAAATATGCGCAGAAAAGAGGGAAAGCCGCTTTTGAGAGAGTTTAATTTTTTTCACTGTTATGGAGGACATTATTATTTTCCGTTTGGGACAAGATTAATTTCACGATTTTCTACAGTTCATACCAAAGTTAATCAAATTGAGAGTAAAGAGACCCAGGGTAACACCAATACATTCCAGAATATACGAGGCCTGTGGGAAAAGTAATGGGATTAATTTTGTAACAAGTGTAGTGGCAACACTGGAAACAAGTAACGCGCAACAACACATAATGTGGTCTTTCCCCTAATCTCACTGTGTATCTCAACTTAAAGGCAGTCTGTCTGACGCTAGTGATGTTATGGTAATCGCGTGTTTTAAGTGTTACAGTTATGGAACAGCGAAATACTGTATTGAACAACGACATGCGATCAACGTTTGTGAAACTAAAAGAAAGTGCAACTGATGTGTGCGAAAGGCTGAAAACGGCATATGGAGAGAATGCCACGTCACGATCTCAAGTGTTTCATTGGCACGAGATGTTTTCAGAGGGACGTGAAATGGTAGAAGATGAAACACGTGCCTGACTGCCAGCAGCCATCCAACTGAAGACAGTGTCCAAAGAGTGAGAGCGTTAATTCGTGGAGACTGAAGGTTAACATAGTGGCATAGTATTTTGGGTCAGGCGTCACCGGTGGTTTCCCACATCTGCGCTGTATGTACTCTGTGATAGAATGCAGAACCACTGCAAAGGCCAGAAAAAAGTGAAATGTCTGGTTTATGAAGTACTTTGTTTTGTTCTGTTGTTGTATCTCTGGCTGCTTGGCTGCAGGGCCTCTATTATTAGGTATTAGGTATGTTCGGGGTCTGACGGCACCTGGGATTTCTCCCATCTCCGCGTATGTTCTCTGTATCGGACAAGCCAGAGATTTAAAAGTGTGTGGGATATGTACTGTGTAGTTTGTTGTGCCCATTGTTCATCCGGCCTGTTAGCCGCCGGGCCCCTAGTGAGACCCGACGTTACCAATACCTGCCACAGGGAGGCCGGCCGGGTGTTACCAATATATGTACTCTGGCTGGTCTTGCCACTCACTTTCCTGGGATTTCAGTGGCTAGGACAAAAAAAAAATAATAATAATAAATAAATAAAAAAATAATAAAATAAAATAAAATAAATAAATCGAGATTGATATTAGTGATACTTAGCAAGTTAGTATTAATAGTACGCGACGTGGGGCTGTGCGGTGAAAGTGAGTTTTAAAAACCAAATAGGTTCGGGCAAGAATTTTGATGTTCTCTTTTGATTTTGAAATGTAGGGCTAAACGCTGTGCAAGACAAAAGTTTGGGGGAAGGATGAAGACTGGGGGGAAGAATCAGCCCCTAGTGGGATCCTACGTTGCCCGCCGCCACCACCACTGGAAGGTGAGCCAGGCTGCCCGTTATACTCTGGCTGGTCTCTGCCAGGGTCGCCTGAGCTTCCTGACAGAAACCAAGTAAAAAAAAAAAAAAAACACCCCTTTTTGTTGAAGAGAGCACACTAGGAATTAGAGTGGGTCAGAATGTAGGGTAAAGAACAGAGATGGACCAAGGTGAAGGGCCCACCCGGTGATTTAAGGCGAAGTGGGGGAGAGGGTATAGGGAATTAAAGTCACAGGGGCAGGTGCCCCCGTATGAGCGCGATTGGCCTTGCGCTCTGAAGGGATATCCCGCACTCGCAGAGTGCCAGCAGCATAGATCCCGCACCCACAACAGGGTACCAGCATAATGTACCTACCCAAGGTAAAATCCTACCCAAGAGTGGGGTTTACATGATAGCTTGGTTGCTATAATTTCCTGCACACTACGAATTAGAGTAAGATGTGATTAATGCATTTATTCTACCCCTGTTGAGGTTTACAATGGTGGTGGAATGTTCTGGTCAGGCCTGTCATGGGTGTCATAAACCCGTCTTGTGTTAATAACTGCCTGTGCAAATCGTGTGAAGGCTGCATAAGATGTTTCATCGTTTATGAGGATGTGCTCTTATTGGCAGGGGTTGGATTGTATCTCGGTGAAGAGTCGTAGGCTGTAATCATCATATGAGGGGCACTCGTACATGACGTGGACCCAGGACTCCTCATCTCCACAGTGGCAGGATTGTTTTCGATACCGAGCACTGTTAACTTTTGCTGGAATGGGCCGTGCCCAGTAAGCAGAAAGGTTGCCTGCAGTCCAGGTGAATACCAGGGAGGAAGCGTGGGATAGGTAAGGGCGATTGTGGGGAAGAACTTCTTAGTTACTTCTCCTTTAATTGTTGCATTCCAGGACTCCTGCCATACACGCTGCATGTGGCTGGCGACACGCCTTTTTTCTTGCTTATGGTCATTTGTGAGGTCCAGATGCAGATCCAGTAGTTCGGTGAGAATACCTTTCTTGTGGCGCTGGTAGATGCCTCTTTCCAGTACTTCCAGGTAGAGGGGCATGAATCCTGCGATAACTTGGAGCGCAGGGGTGCTGACTGTGCAGAATGGTAGTCAAAGAACTGAATTAAATCGAGACGCTATTCACAAAATTTTAAGTGAAGATTTGGCCATGCGAGAAGTGCGCGCACAAATGGTTCCGCGGGTCTTGAGTGATGTACAAAAACAAAACCGCATGAATGTGTGTCTTGTTTGCTAGAAATGCAAGAACTCGATATAGACATATTGAAACCAGTCATTACCAGTGACGAGAGCTGGTTTTTCCTAATACGATCCAGAAACAAAACACCAAAGTGAGGAGTGGCACATGAAAACATCTGCACGTCCGAAGAAATCTCGAATGACCAAATCAAATATGAAAACGATTATTGTGTTGTTGTTTTTTATTATCGAGGCATCATTCACGAAGAGTTTCTGCCACAGGGACAAAAAATGAACTAAAATTACTACAAAGAAATTCTCGAGCAGTTACGGAAAAGAATCCTTCTGCGCTAGACATCAGTCTCAAAATTGGATGCTCCACCACGACAACGCATTATCCCATTCTGCCTTCTCCATTACAGAGTTTCTGACAGAAAATCATTCCAGTTCTCTCGCAACCACCGTATTCATCGGACCTCGCTCCATGTGATTACTTTTTGTTCCCAAAACTGAAAAAGAAACTAAAAGGAAATCATTGAGTCGGTAGAGACAATTCAAAAGGTTGTAACCGACACTAGGAGCTGATAAACGAAGGCTACCAGTTTTGCTTTAATGACTGGAAATGCCGTTGGAGACATTGTGTAGAGGAAAATTATTTCGAGGGTGACCATTGCTATTCTGCATAAAATTTAAAATAATTTTTTTTTTTCGATTTAATCTCATTACTTTTCTGACAGGCTTCGTACATTCATTACGAAAGGTTATGATAATTGTACGATTTCCACTGTTTGAGACAATATGTATAAAACTGGAGAAACATAAATTTTACGTGATCTTTCGAGGAAGTGTACATAAAACTCGCAAAATGCATTTGACACTTTTTCCAGAAATCGGCTTCAGTGGCATTTTTTAATTTTATTCCTTCTAGGTGAGAGAACATATCTGATCAGTTATCTTTAACGGAATTGTAAAACATGGCAAGGAGATATCATCTGATTGACGGTCAGCGATGGGGAACCGTTGGAAGAATGAAAGTCGGTAGCCACATAAGGAGCTCGGTAGATTCTTTAGTGTCTGCGAAAGTATCACCATCTCAGGGTTGTGCAAACAATTCCAGAAGGCGTCTCTAATCCCAGGAAAGGTGAAGGCCGTCCACGGGCAACAGCGTCAAAAAAAGATGTAAACCAATGAGCGCTCCTCTGTACGTCAGAGGAGCTCTCATCGCCCGCATGTCGTAGTAGTAGTAATGGAGGCATGTGATGCAAGAAAGCAAGTGTATGAGCTTATGTAGCATCATCCAAAAAAAAAAAAAAAAAAAACACCCCAATTTCACACATACACATCCTCTAAACGTTTGTCCAGTTCCTCCTTGAATTTATTTAAGCTATCAACTTCCACAAAGACAGATGGAAGTTTGTTCCAGCAATTAACCACCCGTTGGCTAAAGGCAAATTTCTTCTATACATCAAACATTCCGCTCTCTTATATACATCTAAAATTCCGCTCAGGTTCGTAATATGAGCAAGCGAAAGAATCCCATCAGAATTCAGCGTTCTCAACCCATTCAAGACCTTATACACCTCAATCACATCACCTCGCAGGTGCCTAATCTCCAGCCGCTGCAATTTGCAGAACTTAAGCCTTTATTGGCAAGAGGACATTTTCGTTCCCCTCATCAATCTTGTTACCCTCCTCTGTACACGCTCAAGCAACTCTACATCCTTCCTAAAATGTGGCCTCCAGACTTGTACGCAGTACTCAAGGCGTGGCCTGACCATTACCTTTTACAGAGGGACAACACCTTTTCCCTACTAGCAAAATTCCTGTATATCATTGACAATACCCCATGACCTGCTCTGGCAGCCTGTCTGCATTGCTCAGAAAACTTCATATCTGACTGTACAGTTACTCCCAGATCTTTTTCATTTTCTACCACCCTAAGTGTAGTACCACACTGTTGGTACGTTTCTCTGGTGTTACTTCTACCCATATGCAGTATTTTGCATTTGTCTGGCTTTTATTTTGTCAATGTTAAACTTCAGTTGCCACTTCTCAGCCCATCTGTCGTACTGTATCAAAATATGGCGAATTAAAGAGAACCCTAAAACTTAAAAAAAAAAAAAAAAAAAAAAAAAAAAATGCATTACAGGTCATGGGCAGGAGATGAGAGAAATGTCTTTCAGTCTCCGGTCATACATAGAAATTAAAACTTAAAAAAGCCGGCCGTATTATCTGGCTTTTTAAGTGGACTCTACACCAGCATACCTACAAGATTACGTTCCGCTAATACAGTCCCACAAAAGACCACATTTATTATGAAGTACAGAGCACGCTAATTGGGACACTGAACAACAGGGACAAATCTCTTTTCGACGATGTTGCATCTCAAAAGAACGTGGTGCACGATATCAGCCCTCCAACATATGGATAAAATGATAGCTTTGTTGGTGAGGAAATAATAGTGTGAGGAGGAAGCATCACCATTAGTAGCTGCACGCTCCTCCATGTATTTGAGAACGAACCCTTGATTGTTCGATAAAATAGGGATGAAGTCTTGGAGCCCTGTTTGAGACTTTCAGTTTGCAAATGGCCCTCAGTTAATTTTTATGGATGCAGCTTCTCTCATTTGGACTCAAAACTATTTATTATAGGGTCACCCGGAATGTTTATTCAACTGCCCATGTGCATTGTGTCTGTAAATTTCGTGCTTTCTCTGGTCGATTTGCCTGCTTTGCTGGACGAAAAAACCCCAGTTTCTTGGGGAAAACCTTGCTGTCTACGCCTGAGACCGAATAACTCCACTACGGAGTGAAAAAAGCCAACAAAAGTTCCTCTCGTCATCCACGGGATTCGAACCAGGACCTTTTCCACCCAGTGTGGGGGAGGACAGTGACGATACCACTGTGCTACGCGCAGACAATTGGACTCAATTAGTCGATAAAAAGCGAAGATATCCAGAGAATGGATATGCTTTCCAGATCCAATGAAACATACCTGCAATGCGCGAACCTTTTGAAAAGGCAAATTACATGATCTTTCTACTGGAAGAGCCCTACATGAACTAAACTACACTGAAAGAGGAAAGCGTAGTTTAGTTCATGTAGTTTAGTTTCTACTGAATAACTTGGTTGGGAGCATAGTGCTCTGTGCATCCTCTCCCAGCTCTGTAACCATATCCTCATTAATTGCCTTTTTGTTAATCCTTTTTCCCAAATATTCAGTTGGTTAATTGCAGGGTGACTATGCTATACAACTCTCCATATGTGGAGTTGTATAGCAATGAGAAATGATCACGCTCCCTGTTAATATCTGTTACTGGTATGAAATTGATATGGTTTTGACGAGTTCATGAGTATTATTTCATGTCATGCATATTTATTGTTTTTGTTGAATTTTATGATTTCATATTTTAAATTTTTTTGTGTCCAGTATATAACTACTAGAGGCCTTCGAAAAGTTCGTGACCTAAGTATGAAGTGTTTCTTTGAGGAGTCTGGTAACACATTACTTTTCAGCACAGTACCCCTTTGGGGTCAGTACACTTTTGTCACCGATGCCGCAATGCATTGATTCCAGCTTCAAAGAAAGTTTTTTTTCTTGGGTCTCCAGGAATGCATCCATTACAGTAGTGACATCTCTATCGGTAGGAAAATGGATGCCAGCCAGATATTTTTTTAATTAGAAAATAAATGAAAGTCCGATGCCGCTAAATCTGATGAATATGGGGATGGTCCAAAATTTTAAAGCCAGTCACATTCATGCAGCGTAGCCGTAGCAGACTTGTGAGCAGGCGCGTTGGCCTGGTGGAACAAGACCCTTTGCTGAGAGTTCCTCGGCGTTTGTCTTTGGTGTTATCAGGCAACCGCCTCGTAAGGTCTGTGTAATATGCGCCTGTGACTGTCTGGCTTTTCTGAAGATAATTCACTAGCAACAGTCCATCATCATCATCCCCCCCCCAAAAAAAAAAAAAAAAAAAACAAGAAAAAACGATGCATTACCTTGACATCAGAAGGAAACGACTTGGCTCTCCTTGAAGGGGAGTTAAGAGCTTTTTTTGCCACTGTTTGGATTGCTTCTTTGTCTCTGGCTGAAAGTGATGGACCCACATCTCATCCATAGTCCCACCTTGCAAGGTAATTTTCTAGTTTTGCTTGAAAACGATGTAAATGTTTTTGATCTGCTGTCAACAACTTTGGGACTCATCATGCTGACACATTTTTCCTAGCGACTAAAGGCCAAGTGTTCTGATTCTTGGCACAATTTCACGCATTGCCTTTCGTGATGAAAGGTCTATACGAACGTCTTTCGTACAGCAATAGCACTGATATGTGCAATTGTACGTTCGCAGAACTGTGGTCATCTTTTACAACTTTTGTCCTGGTTTTCCTAACAATAGAACCGACTATTTCGGGAAAAGAGCTATAGTCGCTATGTATGAAAAATATGTTCCAGATGGGCTTTCAGAGTATTAAGAAACTCGAAGATCCATCGTACGCCAAGTACCGCCCTATTACCGTCCACCGTAAATTTGCTCATTTAGTTTCAGCGTGTCATGTTCATTGTAAATGATGCTCCTATCTTCTGCTGTTTCATTTATACCATTGTGCTACTGCAACGTTTCCTGAACATACATTTTCTCTACAGTATTTTCAAAAGCCAAAGTATACATAAAATGTGCTTATTCATTTTAGTGTTTCAATATTTTTTGAAAACGTAGTATGTTTCGTATTGTTTTTAGTTCTTATCGGTATTTTTTATAGAACTAGTACCTGACTCTGTGACTCTCAAAATCTTTGACGTTGAGCTCACTAGCTCATTACACTACTTATTTGTATTTTATTAACTTTCTATTTAAGTTTATTATAATTTAATTATTTCCTGTAAAGATCTTAGCTAACCAGCTATGAAGGATATTTATGCATTGTGCATTTCCTCTACATGCAACAATGGTAACTTTATTATTTTGATTGAATAACGATCTCCACTGTACGAAATGGAAGTTCTGAAAGCGAACATTCTTTAAACTGTTTCGTTGGGATTTGTTATTCAAATGATATATTTTCAGGACTTATCGGAAGAAGTGCTCTTTTTAAGATCACTTTTTTTTTTTGACTACTCTCATGTCTATAATGGCAGCTTGTTTTTTCCCCTTAAACTGAAACGCATCATTTCAGTTAAAGCGGAAAAAGCTTTTTATGGTGCATAAAAAGCTTTATTTTATACGTATTTATTTTCTTGCACTGGAGCTTTTGAGCTGTAAGCTACTACTAAATTGTGAAATATGTTAATAAATTCCAGAAATTTTACTTTTAACGCCTTCGCTAATGATCTGTAATTGAATTCTTTAGTTTAGCTGCTAGCTTATATTAAATTAAAACTTAAACCCCGATACTCCATTTTATAATTTCGTTTAGAATATAAAATTAATATACACATAGCTAAGCAGAAAAAAATTTTAATTCGCGACATTGGTGGGATTTTCGAATGGATTTTTTCTTTTGTTTTTTCTTTTATTTTTATAGTTTTGAACAAATATAGACTCGAACGCCAGTGGGCACCGTTGAAAATTAAAGTCTTACTTTACTTCAATCTGTATAATAACTATGTAACGTTTACTAAACAGTTGACCAGTATTTAAATGATTTCCCATGGGTATTTTCTGACATGGAAACTAAATTTTCTACATTAAATGACTTTCCAGTAGAATAATTATTAGGTAACTGACCTTTGTAATGGCCGATAAATTTGGAAAACTCCGCAGTACCAGGGGATAAATGACTACAACTAACAAACGGAGGGGAACCTTAGGTTTAAACAAATATTTGAACTTCGTATCCAAAATGCGTTTTAACTATTTCCGTTATGTAGAGGGTCTATAGCAGAGAGAAACCAAACCCTTATTATTAACTTGTCAACACAGTCATTGAGATCAGTGACAAATATCCCAACCAGGGTTGGCATTATGTTTGGGGTAACGACAAGCCGAACGCGCCACTTTCCATGTAATTACCATTTATCGTTCTAACGTTCACTTAAACATCAAGAGGATAACTTCTCTAGTAACTGCATGGCTTGCATTTATAATAGGCATCGTTGTGAATTAAGAACTACGAATTTGGCTTTTATTATGGAAGAATACTTTGGTGATTTTAAATCCGCTGTGTTATTACTTTATTTATAAATAAGGGTAAAATCTGCTACCTGAGTTTAATTCTTCTAATAAATACTTTTAAGTTTTTTTGCTATTAACAGTTATCTTAAGGATTGTGTTTTACCCGACTAATAATTTCCACACACTGCATTTTGCAGTGCTCAAATGGATCATAGATCCGAAAGGTGAAAGGTTTACATTTTGCTGTTCTTTATTTGGTACCACCGACTCGGAGGAGGGAAGTCAGGATGGATATCGCGGAAAAAAATTCTAGGGTGGGGAAGACGAGGGGACAGATTTAAAATTCCACTGGTTGTGAAGCGGGAGAGTGGAGAAGGGCATTTCGTTATTAAAACCATTGGGTGTCAGTCCGATAGCCAAATAAAATATACGAGGAAGGTAATAATACTGTATAAAAAATGAAATGTTTTTGGAAGGGTTGTGGAAGGTTAAAGGCAGTGCGCCTGTTCTGATATCATGGAAGCCAGTCATTGAAATCTACTTCTTATCAAATGATCAGGCGCTCATTGCAGACCGAAAGTGAACTTTACTAGTAGTTTTCATAACATATCCACCAACTGAAAGCTATTACCTCATAACGTAGCGCAGATTCTAACTTGCATGGGCGAGGAAATCATGTAGTCACGGCCAACCGTTAACGCATTTTTTTTTTTTTTTTTTTTTTAATGTTTGCCACGGCAGTGAGTGGTGCTCCACTCTACTTCAAAAATTCACAATAAAACAACTAAACCATTTATAACTGATTATAAACAAAGGTTTCAGACAAAATTTATTTATTGTATCATGAACACACACAAAAATCATAACCCTAGCTTGAAATTTGCTTTTCGTTTTTGCGTTCATGAAGGTGTTAGCGGGAAAAAAAAAAGCTGGTCAAAAATTTAGACTAACTTTTTTTTTTTTTTTTTTTAACAATCAATCAATCGAAATATTTATTACTGATTTGGTTCCTGTTTTCTTTATGAAATCATCTCTGCTGTTGAACTAAGTTGAGGTGTAACGAAATTTTTTGCATTTTACCACCGTATGTTATTCAAAGGCAATTAAAAAATATATTTTTTTGGGTAAGATCATTAAAATTACTTAATGTTAAGAGCCACTTAAACCTTATTAACTCCACTTTGAACGAAATCTGATATGGCTAAGAAAGAGAAAACGTTCATTAAAGGATGGTTTTTTTTAGTCATCATTGCGTCGTGCTTCGTTGATTAATTTCGAAAAGAATCTTAAAGGTGTTATATTTTATAATGTGTTTTAGATCAGCTTAGTCAAAAGAAGTAAATTAATAATAATAAAAAAACCCAAAAATCTCAGCTCACTTAGACTTATCTAGAAGTGACTGCACAGAAAGCTAACAAATTTATAATGACAGAAACATTTGAAAGGAGGATAATGAAATGAAAAGCCATAACATGTCAAATTTTACTCTGTCAAAATCAGAGGATTATGTCATTCTGGATTACTTGGGTGACAAGACATTGCTTTCACTTTTTTTAAACATGATCTCATTTAAAGTCTGTTATTGTTACTTGGAACAATTCTTAGTTTTATTCAGGAACTCTACGCTACCTACACGAAATGAAGGAATTGGAATTGAACGGTTGGTTAGTAGTGGGTAGTTTCGCTTTAGAACTGATTGTTATTTGTGTAATGCATTAGCATCTAAGATCGTATTGCGTTGTGTTATTTTGTCTGAACAATTGTGTGTTCTCGGGCCAATTTGCACGTTGTGTAGGCAAAAAAGCGAATAATTTACGGGGAAACCTCTCTTCCTCTGCCTGAGATTGAATAACTACAGCCCATTGAAGAGGCCTTTTAAGAATTTTTCCATTCGCCGATGCAGTTCGAAATTTATAGGAGTCTTCCCAAATTTCATTAACAAATGTAATAACTCGCCTCCCGGTACATGGATTTTAATGAAATTTTGTATTTCGGTCTCTTTTAGAGCAATTTTTCAAGCCTTTTTAAATTTAATTAAATTCAGTCAATAGAAATCCGGTAACTGTCATTTCTTTGTTCATTCGTCCAAATGTAATAATTCGACTCCTAGGTGATGGATTTTCATAAAATTTTATATTTCACTCTTTTAGCACGATTTGTAGAGCCTTTCAAATTTCATTAAAATCGGATCAATAGAAATCTGAAATTTATCATTTTTTTTTTTTTCATGCTCATTACATAGGCTAACAAACGTACCGTATATTGCAGCTGACGAGCTGGTATTATTGTCATTAAGTTACATGGCCGACTTGCTTGGTTTCTGGGATGAAAATCAAGTTTCCAGGAGATAAGAACGACGAAATCCTAGTCAAGAGGGACTGATTCGACCATATTCTGATCCACTTTGGTCGCTACGGAATATAAACAGAAAATTTATTTTATTTATTATAATTTGGGGGGAGGGGGGGAAACAGATTTTCCACACGACGTGACAGAACAGCACGCTGCGCTCTCTGTGAAGGAGCAATTTCATTAAAGAGAAGATAAGATAGGTTTAAAAATATGAAATCTTGGAAAGATTCATTTCTATGATTAACACACATTGTATTCTATAATAATAAACAAGTTTAGCTTCATTTAAAATCGAGATTAAAGCTGGAACATCGATTACAATAAGTGATTTAAAATTACACCTATAGGTGTAATATAGGTGTACACTTTCATTACACTAATAATGAAAAACTACATAAGTAGTTTTTCATTATTAGTGTAAAGACCGATTTAATTGCATCTCATATTGTGACTACCATCACAGCGAGTTACCATGTATTGCACTACCTCGAATAAGTAACGCTTCACTAATAGAAAAGACTATTGTTACTTATTTTCAGTTGGCACCACCACCCAGACGGAACCGTTTGAAAAATGGTATGGGATAAATCACTGTGTCATCTACATACTGTCCCTATTAGACTTAGGAAAGCATAAAAAAAGTGTAGGAAAGTGATAGTAGGAGAGGAAGAACAAGAAATGTTGAAAGGAACAGTTACTCTTCACACTCACAGAAGACTGTTGTTACCTATTCGCGGTAACGAGGGTACCATCAAGACCCCTCCCCCAGACGGCACAGTTTAGGAGCTTGTTGGCTTCTCATCGGTGGGCTGGTGGGCAGGTATCCTGGTGTTTCAATCATGCCAACCCAGTTGTGAAGTTATTTCCACAATATGAGAGATGCCAAAAGGTATGCAAGATAATATTTAAATAAAATATAAATGCTCAAGGCATAATAGATTGAGTTTAAAGTACACTAAAATATATGTGTAAATACACTATAGCGAACTCCACATAAGTAGTTGGGGTTTTTGTTGTTATTTGGTTTTTAGGAGCATTAGCAACTAAGGCCATATTGCTCCGGGATATGCAGTGGTCATTCCCTGACCTTTCTGCATCCTCCGTATTTGGTGGTGACGGGCTCGAACGCCGGTCTAATCAAGAAGCGTGTGCTACGCACTACTGCTCCTTCCCACCTGGCTACGGAGGCGCCTTACATAAGTAGTGTAAGTATTGTGACTACCTACATAAGTAGGTTTGAGATACAATTAAATCGATATGAGATATGAGATACAATTGCTTGCACCTTCACGATGGTGGGACTATTAGTAATCCTGGGTATAACCTCCATGCACAAGTACATGGTGGGTGACCACCCAGGTGTGAACCAACGTAAGCAGGGGTCGAGGTGTGGCGCCCACACCACATGGAGGAACGCCGCCCCCTCTATATTACCAGGCAGTACTAGGTGGTAGATGACTCTCATCAACCGGTGAAATACCACCACTTGGCTTATTGGAGGCTTGAAGTGGTGGAACCCATGTTTAGTCTCTAGAGTTAAGTTCCGGTCAACCCTTCCCTATCTCTTCCATCATGCAGTATGATTGATGACTTTTGAGGTTATGATGAACGTCGTGGCGAGATCCAATATTCCTTACATTTAGAGGGTACAGCTCTAAAACGGTGTTCGCAGGCCGGCCGCTAGTTAGTACACCGGACCGAACCTACTGGTAACTCTCTACGAAGTTTCCGGATCAGCTAGTGTATAATCTTGCTACCTCTACTCTGCTAGACAGTGATTGGAGGGAGTCCGAGTAGTGTGTATGCGGGGAGCATTGTCGAGGCCACGTTATGTCAAGGATCTGGGTATATTCTTACCACATGTACGCCATATCCAAAAATTTCATTA